>NC_056728.1:1806466958-1806609458 GCF_019279795.1 Protopterus annectens
GAAGCTCACAGCTCTTATCTAGACCTACTAGAGGCACACACCATACAACTAAATACTCAGTTCATTGAAGACTTTAGTTATCTCTCTCTAGAGACTGGGAAACATATACTGCCTCTAATTCACACGCAAAATATTTCCTGGACTTTATCACCACAAACGCCTTGGACCAGACAGTGTGTACTTCAACCAGAGGATTAAACATATTGGACCTAGATCTCACCAAGCACAGGACAGAATTGAACCACTCCCCATGTCACATCCTCATTGGTGAGGTTAGACCACAAAGCTATCTTCCATGAAAAAAAATAATCTTGGAAACCCCAACTAAACCCATAACAGTTAGGAACTATTGTAAAGCGAACTACATCCTATTAAGTGACAGTTTGTCAAAATTCACTGCTTCCCAGGGGCGGCTTGTGCTATAGGACTGCAGCCCCCCCACCTGTACAAGAAGAAAATCCCCCCACCTGTACAAAAGAAAAAAGAAAATCCCCCACCTGTACAAGAAAATTAAAAAATATATCACAAGTCCCAGAACTCCACGCATGCATGCTTGGAGTTCCTGGTACTCACAGAACTCCAGACTGCTGGGTTAGGCAGTCCGGATAGAGGAGAAAGGCATCTCTGCCCTGCCAGCCCAGAAATCTGTGTGGTGATGACCGCACAGATGAGAAGGAAACCAGACTGCATCATCAGCAGGCTAGAGCCTCCAGCCTATTCTCGCGCAGACCCAAGCCGGAAACCAGCAGTTAGCATGCGCGGGCTGACGAGAAGACTACAGGGTAGCTTCAGAAATCCGCTGTTAGCTGCTGCAGCTGGGACTACAAAGGAGCTTTGTAACGGAAGACTGGATGCTTCAGGTAGGTTAGGTGTGTGTGTGTGTGTGTGTGTGTGTGTGTGTGTGTGTGTGTGTGTGTGTGTGTGTGTGTGTGTGTGTGTGTGTGTAAAATGCCCCAGGTGCTATATACTGGTGGCTACAGAGAACACATGGTGGTGGGTATAGACTACTCAGGCTGGAACCCTGTACCTTGGGTGCAGGTGGCAAGGGCCTGAATTCCCTATCCACCACCATTTGTAAAAAATTTGCAGATGTTTGCCTCATATTTGCTCTGTTCTTCATAAAATCTGTGGTTACTGTGAGTTTGTTTTTCCTTGCAAAGTCAGTAGTACTGTGGTGCACTGGTAGCATTGTTGCCTAACAGCTACAGGTTCTCTGGTTTTATTCTTGGCTGGGGTACCTTTGGTGTGGAGTCTGCATGTCATCCCATCTTGCAAAGAACATGTGTCTGGAGTGTTACTCCCTGCTCTGCTGAAAATTGGCTTTTGTTACAAGTCAGACTTTCCTGGTTAACAAATGTTAAATAAAAATAACAGGCATTTGAATTTCAGACTTCATATTCTTCAGAAAGTACATGGTAACACAAAACCTTTTATTCTAGCAGTTTTATAAGTTTATAACATGGATATTTGAAATGTGTCCCTATTTTTGGGACTGTATGCCCCCATTATTGGCTTCGTCCAGGTTTTTTTGTGCTAAGGTTGAGAGCTATGGTGAAAACTGAATTCACTGAATATGTTTAGGGGATGTATTCCCCCATTATTGGTTTTGTTCAGGTGTTTTGTGCTAAGAGGTTGACAGCTATGGTGAGAACTGAATTCACTAAATGGTAGCCATTTAAGTTTCACTCTTCCTCTCTTTCACAAAACAAATTTGGCATAGTGGTATGTTGCTTTGACTGTTTTGTACAAGGTCTTCTGGGTTCAAGACTTGGCAGTGAAATGTATGGTAGTAATACAGCATTTTATTCTAGCAACTTTCCAACATTATACAAGCAATGTTTAAAATGTGTCCCTGTTTTTTGGGCTTTTGCCCCCCCCCCCATAAATGTTGGCTTTTCCAGATTTCTTGTGCTGCAAAGTTCAGAGATACAGCTGAGTGTCGAGTAGATTTTACAAGGAGCTGAGAGCTGCAGGAGAACGAAAGTTTAGTGTTTCTTATGCTGAGTCTGCTTGTATTGTTAATAGTACAGCAGGCAGTGTACTTGCTTTTGATGCAGAAGGCTGCATGTTCTACTCCCACAGTAGGTAGATGCATTGCTGATACTGTATTGTGTTGTAAAGGGGGTAGATGCTGCAGTCCTTTTTGGTGAAGATACCTAGTAACTATGAACCTGTTATCAGTTTGCCATCCATTCCCTATTGCAATATTACTAGCTTATCATTTTTTAATGCAACATAGGCAATTTATTCCTCAAGGGCAACAGGCACTTTATTTGTAGATAAAACAATGACATATAAAGTTGTTTGCTAGCAGAAACCTCTTCATTATTTACAGATTTCTTTAATGTGGAATTATTTAGATGACTTTTACTTCTTCAGAGTGTGCATATTTACTGATACTGGTGGACTGTTGAAGTTTGAGTAGACTTTTTTATGATGGAAATGTTCTGAATTGGGCAGTTTTGTCATTAATGATGCATGTATTTTGTTTCATTGTTTACTGGAAAAATGTTCAAAACAATAAATTTAAAATGCCCTCTAACAACTGTACTGTATTGTACAAGGAATATAATTTAATACAATCAGGAAGGTGTATCAAAGAGCACGTGTATGTTTCGTGTTCAAGGGGCCTATGATTTTGAAAACAGCCCAAAGTTAATCTTTATCTGCCACTGGGAAAATGTATTTTCTTTGAATGTGGGTTTCAATGCTGTTTCAATGAATGTGAGTTTCAAGCGCAGAGAAGTTTTAATGCTAACAACGTAAAGAAACACCGACAGTACCACAGCTAGGAGATTTATTTAAGTAGAACAGTACAAAAGGTACACAGGTTAGCGCTTTCAGGGATCAACCCCTTCATCAGACTACTGTTGAAATTCCACACTTCCTTAAATACTTGAAACAGTCACATGATGTTGAGAGGTACATGCAAATAAATCGCTTTATAGAATTAGGAATATCCAAACCTCTCAACTGTTCCCAATTTTGGCTCAAAATGTTGCTCTCGCCCTAATAATACCTTTGCAAAATGGCAATTTTGGAAGAAAATGTGGAGGGTTTACAATTATAAATAGCTGTAATGATCGGAGTTATTACTTTTATTTCAGAAATGCATGTAGATGCTCTTATTTTGTCAGCTGCTCAAGTTAACAGTATTAACATTAAAAAGGTGTCCCTTCTTTGACAGTTTTCCAGCTGTATTGTGTGGCAATTTTATATTTTTGCATCACATTTTTGGTCTGTTTTTCATAAAATTGCAGTTTTCTGACAAATTAGTGGCAAATCATTAAAGACTGAAGTTAGAAAATAATGGCAGACATTTGAGTTTCAGATTTCATACCCTTCAAAAAATTCATACTAATGCAAGACCTACTATTTTCCAAGTTTATAAGAGCAACACTTAAAAATTGTCCTTATTTTTGGGCCTGTGTCCCACTTCTATGTATGGCTTTGTCCAGATTTCTTGCTGTGAGGTATGAGTGTCAGAGCCATCACTGTCAGCCAGAGACATTTCAAATTGTGACATACTTGTTGCATCCCACTCCCCATTGTAGTGGCTCTGGATGTGTCCAAGCAAGGCAACGAGCAGTTATGCAATGTAAGTGTGCAGAGTATTCCCCCATCCAAGGTAGACCACAAGTATGACCATGGCTTTTCATCTGTCCTTGATTTTGCAGAATGTTCTGGTTTTCTGTTATATTTTTATACTGTTGATTTATGTTTCTTATTATTCAGAAAATGCATGCTGTCGCAGTGCCCTGTTGGTCTATGTTTAAGTAGCAATGCTTTAATGACCATCAGGTAAGCTTGTCAGAGATTGTAAGATGCAAGTAAGCTTTAATAAGCATACTGTTAAAGAATTACCAACATTGAAAACCTTTTTGTTGTTGCCATGCAGAGAATATTTACATAACTAGATAACGTACAAGCCTTAGGTATTGAAATGCATATGACAGTATTTGTAATAAAAGAAAGGATTACAGTATTTTCAGAAGCTCATTACATTTGTTAGAGACATGCAGTCATCTTTGCAGGCTTTACCCATAAACTAAACAGAATGCCAATCTATCATGTGTGGTCCATAACTTGTGCAGTAATCCTTTAAGCAATTTATCTTGAGCTTGTTTCTTAGTTGCTGTTCATTTTTTACATTGATCATGTCTTCCTCATGAAACAAGTAGATAGTTGTTGTCAGGCAGCAGGTCTTTTTTGGATAAGAAACATTTTTACAAGTGGGGGTATCACACAGAGATTGTTACTTTCAGCATGTTACTTGGTAATTTTATAAAGCTGAATATAAATTTATAATTAGAGCTGCAGTGCAATGAGAAGTGGTTTCAGTTGAGTGCTGCTTGTTTTGTTTTTTTTTATACTTGATTCTGACTGGCATTCCAGTAATGTATTTAAAAAGTAATTTATTTTTTCATGCATCACAACCTTTGTGTTTCCATCTAGATATTAAGTAAGTTGTCATGTAGCCAATGCATTGAAATATTGTTTTCTTCTACACTTCGTTTTGTCTTGATTGGACTTTTGTAATGATGGTTTGGTACCCAGGGCAGCGTATTTAATTAAAGTTTCAGTTGTTGTGGTTTTGAGCATAGCTCCACCCCTTTCCAGTTGGCCGTACCCCTTCTCATTGACTTGACCCATTCCGCTGTCTCCTGCAGATCCCCTTTAATTTGAAGTCACCAGCCACCACTGCTGCTTCCCCATACCCTGAGAACACAGTTACATATGCAGAATTATTTACATAAACCCTGTGCAAACATGTAAATGGCTGCATTGAGGCTGCTTTCCCAACCAGATGTAAGCCCAGATCTAAAACCAAAAACAGACTTCACTGGTGGAATCCTTACCTTAATAGGATACATAACAAAAGAAAAAGTCATGACCAAAATCAGAAAGAGCATCTCTCATAGAGACAAGAGCTTTCTGGTTCAACTAAACAAGAGACTAAGACATATTATAATGTCCAACAAGGCCAATTATGAGGCCAGGATAGCCTGCCAGGATAAGAACAATCACAAGGTCTTCTTCAGCTATGTCAGGAACCTTAAAGGTAACACACAGAAGTGAGCAGAACTGATGGTAAATGGCACAGCCTTCACTGACCAGGGTGACATAGCAAATCTACTGTCTGATAATTTTAGCTCTAACTGCATCTCCTACCCCCCCCCCCCCCACATACACACACAACCCCCTGTGAAATCCCTTCTAGCATATCTCTCAGCTATCAACAGGGTGTAGGTCCTTGTGGCACTTGCTAAGCTGAAAACACTACTTCCTTGGGCCCCAACAATATCCTACATTGCCTCCTAAATAGCCTAAAACAAGACCTAGCAGGACCACTATTTGCTCTCTTCAGCTACAACCTCAAAACAGGTTATGTACCAGGTGAATAGAAGGATGCAACTGTCATCCCTCAGCATTAGGGTGGAGCATCAACCGATCCTTGGGAACTACAGACCCAACCGTCTGACAAGTCTGATATACAAAGCCATGGAATGAATTATCATGGAAATGATCAACAGGGACATTGTCAACCTACAGACACCTGGCCCGTCCCAGTTTGGCTTTGTTAAGGAAAGGTCTTACCTACTCAACCTGGTAGACTTCTTCAAGAGGGTCAGCAAAGCATGGATGAGGGAAAAATAATGCATACCACCTACCTTGACCTGGCCAAGGTGTTACAATACCCCACTCAGGTATCGTTCCCTTTGTTTTCTGATTTTCATCTGAATTGGGTTTTTTTACAACACATGTACGTACTTTAACATCCCTACCTTTTTTTCTGTTTCTTCTCCTTAAGACACAGTTGAAATCTCCTGAGACAAGAAGATTCATGCCCATTCCTATAAACTTTTTAAGCTCTTCAGACATGTCATTTCTTTCCTTGCAGTGTTTGCTTGTGTAAATCACAAATAATTATGCTAGCCCTCCTAGACTAATTATAGTAATTCCCACAGTCCCAACTCACACCATCTTTACTGCCATTCACATATATGCTTCTTCCTCCATAATTCATGCAACTTATCTTTGCCACAGCTCTCTAAATTGTTCTTTTTGCCCTTCTATTAAAATCTTGACATATTCTCAAAAAAGTATATCTCACTTAACATTCTTACGCCATTTCAATACCATCAACCAACTTTCAACATTTGTTATACTACTAACATTTAAAGCTAGTATCAAAAAATTCCACTTTTCCCTTTTGTATCGTTTCTCCTAAATATAACTTTTTATGCTTCACCTTACTGCTTATTGACCATGGCCCCGCTTCTTCTTCACTTTGCAGTGAGTCAAACCAATTTCTTATTCAGTTTCATTTCTTTAAACATCCTCTCCTTCATCCTCACTTAATTTACTTCTTGGACACTAATCAACCTCTTATGAGTCTTAGGTTCATAGAAAAGTACTAAACTAACTGCCCTTGTGAGCCATTTTAAGCTCTGCCAGTTATCACCTGTGAGGCTCAAACGCTTCACCTTACGTTTGTAAGGCAAACTGCTTACCCATTAGGCCACCCTCCAAATCTTGTATATCAGTTTACAGAACTCTTTGTTCACTGCTTTCTTGAGAATGTATTCTCTCCTGAATGTGATTTTCTTCCTCATTTCTCTTCTCTCTTATTTTTTTGGTGCTGCCTTGTCTGCTCCCCGCAATCCAGTCACAAATGCCCCTTTTGATTACACTTCCTACAAATCATTACGCAATTCTCTGCCATGTGGCCTTTTTGTCCACAATGATGGTGTGCTCTCTTATTACATTCTTTTATTAAATGTGAATTCACCCAAAACAGAAACACATTTTGGAATGACTCTTGTCTCTTACAGTTCTTCTTGTCTGTTCAGTATTACTCACACATAAAATAAGTTGCATTTTAGTTCTACACTCCAGTAATGTAACCCATGCTTCCCATTCCGTATACTCTAACCTTCTATCGGCATACACATTTTGTATAGAGTGAACAGTTTACAAATAGAGTGAAAATAATTCTTAATATCCACTCCAGCTAAAATGTCTTTTTCTTTAAGCTCACAGTTCCAGTATATGCATATATGTTGCCATGTAGTACAGGGTATGGAATAATTATTAAAGTTTATGAATTATCTAAGATGTTGGACTTTCTATTCAAGGTATAAAAGTTGCACACAGCAATGTTGATTATTGTTACTGTAAAGTCAATGATAGGATCATTGCAAAACATTATACATGTAAGAGCCCTTATTTTCAAGAATGCATTCTCCACGTTTTTGCAAAATCTGTTAGCATTAACTCATGAGGTCTGCAGAAACAGTTCTATGAGTATAGAAGAAGAAAATGCGGCCATGTGAAAAACTCAGAGTGACGAGAAATGTCTGAATTCTCTTTGTTTTCACATTATCTAGTTGATTAATATAACTCAGTCCATGGACAGTCTACACAATCTACTTTATTGTCTCTGAGCAGTAATGAAATTCAGCCCACGGTCTGAGACTGGCTGCTTGTGCAATGCATATGTGAATTATCCAGGTCACTAAGTCTGTGTCCCAGAAACAGAAGTCAAGCTCTAAACCATAGCCCCTGTCATTTTTACTGGAAGGCAGAAACAGCATATGGATCTGAGAATGAATGCTGAATAATCAGTAAAAATAGATCAGTCTTGGTGCCTCCAAGATGGTGACTGATCAATGTGTTGATTAGAGTTCTCTGTGTAATGTGAGGAATTAATAAAAAGGCTAGTAAATATTAGGTAAAATGTGGTTACTGGTTAGTAATTACAAGACATGGGTGTCAGCAAAGAAGAAATTTTGAAAGGTAAGACAAAATTAACCATAAAAGAAGAAGAGAAAGCTCTGGCTAGGAAGAGCCTCACAGGTGTTCAGCAAAAAGCAGCTCAGGTTAAAGCTTCAGAACAGGAGATGGGTTCCAACAATTTAAAGGAAGAGGTAAATCAAATGCACTCAGGGGTGTGTTTAAAATAAGCGGGACCTTGGAGAAATATATAAAGTCAAATGACAAAAGACTGGAAAAATAAAAAAAAGTTTTAAGTAGCCATTCAGGTGAGCTGATAAAACTGCAGAAATCAGAGACTGGACTGAAGGAAAGAGTGGCAGAACATTTTGATTCTCAAAAAGAAGTCAGCACATGCAGAGAAAACCTGATATTTTTGCTATAATAACAAACTAGAAATGTTGGACTTTATTGATTTTATGAATCTGTAGTTAAACAACTTTATTAACTGAGAGGGCATATTGTGTATTCTTCAAATCTGACTATAAGAAAGCAGCCAAAACTTGTAGCAATAAAGGTGCAATTACATGGTCTGAAATCACTGTTGTTGACACAATTGTAGTAGAAGGGAAAAGTTTATGGGGGGGATTCACTAATCCTCCGTGTAAGATTAAATAAGTCTTACACGGAAACGGCCGTCTAAGAGTATGACGTCAGCGCGTCATGCATATGCATGAGGGCATGCTGACTCAACTGGAAGGCTAACACGGAGCATGTAAGACTGCAGGGGGCGTGTCGGACTGCCGAGCAGTCAAATATCCATCCCCCTGCAACTATATAAATGTGAAAATGACAAGTGCAATGAGCGAGTCCGCTGAAATGTACACATAGCAAACACTACACATCCCCACATACTAAACGCCTTTGTAATTGTAAAAAGTAAACTATTTTTTTTTTTATAATTCCCGATATAGCTGCCCGTATTTGCGCGTGTTTGCGCGGGTGTGCCCATTGCTTAGCTACAGTTAGCAATTTCAACATCAAAGAGCATAATAAGAAATGGTTATGCAAATTAAGCCAAATAGCAATAGCGTAGTGGTAGAGCCTTCGCACAAAGAGGAGGTATTCCCAGTTCTAGTCCCACCACTCCCCTATCTATTTTATGTTTTAAATTAGTATATAAAATAATTCCTGACATATATGAATGAAATTTTAGTAAAAAGCATTGAAATGGCCTATGTATTAGTGAACAAAATGTATATATATAAATATAAGAAGGTGAGCAGCATTAAGGATATTGACATATAATTGCCCATAGCTAAGCAGCATTGTACCCAGCGCAATATATTTGCCCATAGCTAAGAAGCGCTTTACCTAGCACAATATAGTTGCCCATAGCTAAGCAGTGCTTTACCTAGCGCAATAGGTTTGCGTGGAGCTGCGCACTGCGCTAACCAGCGCACCATCTGGCAACGTGGAGCAACGTAGAGCAAAGTTGAGCAAAGTTGCCTAAACACAGCCACACCCCCTAGCCTGTCTGGACAGTAGTAAAATAAAAAGCAATGACAAGGCTCGAACCCAGGACACTGTGCACCATAATCAAAGTACTGAATCACTAATCCATGGCAGCTTAGCATAAACATGCACTGTTAACATACATATACTTATAAATGGAAGTTTAACCATTGCTAAGCAGGTTTGCTGTTAGCTGAGAATTTTCAGAAATGGCCAATCACAAATAAGTGCGGGAAATGAGGCATATTTAAGCTGCATAGGCAGGAATACTCACCATAACTGGTTGTAGCTCCCATCTACAGTCAGAATGGCTGGTGCTAGAGAGGGTACTCACTTTTGAGTGCAACGGTGGGGCATCGAGGAGTCAAAATGCATGGTTTGGATCCTTGTCCACCATCATGAGTCAAGACTCCTGCAGGGCCAGTTTCAAGGGACGGAGTACAAAGTGGAGGCTTGGAACTGGTTAGCTCATGATCTCACCAGTGCCACAGGCATCCCTCGGACTGATGAGCAGGTCCGTCACCACCATGTAGACCTGAAGAGACGGAAGCAGGACCAACTGAACCGATGGATACAGGAGGCCCGTGACATGCAAGATGCCCACTACTGAGTAGCTAGCCATGGAATGAAGTATGTAAGAAATGCTATTGTAGTCTATATAATGGATAGCGGGTTTGCGCGAGTGTGCGCTTTTGTGCACTTAGCTAAGTATTGCTAAGCGTCGCGCAAACTCGCCAAACCTGCTGACAACTGCTTAAAAGTGCCTTAGTCACTCTGCATGGCAGGGCCCTTTTTCTGCTGAGCAGCAAAATAAAACACCTCTATCAGTCTCGAATCCCGGACCTTGGACACACTACACTGCATGAAGTACCACTAAGCCACAGTAGACATACAACAAGTTGGTGCTGTAATAAATATATCATGCATTACAATGAGTGAATGTAAAGGGAAAATAGGAATGCCATAACACAAATCTTGTTCTGTGGATCTTTACCAGCAGTTGTTGTGGAATTGCATGACATGACTGTGAAAAGAGAACCAGCCATTATAGCAGGAAATAATGTTACAGTAGCACTTTACAAACCCCACACAGGATCAGAGCAGGATAAACACTGGCATATTTGAATAGGGCAGAGGTCATACTTCCCAACTGTGACTGCTTGTCAGGGATGTCCCTGATTCATAAACAAATGTTAGCTGTGTCCCTCTGAATCCCTCTGAAAAGTACTGACGTTAGGCAGAAAAGTGGGGAATTACACTTAATGAATAATGTCAATAAGTAAGAGTAGACACTGCTTGCATGTCAGAAAAGGTGTATTAATACATATGCTCTGATTCTCTCACAGTCTCAACTTAATGTCTGTAATATATTACAGGTGTACCTCACTTATATGTACCTTTCCCTGAGGCTGTTCAAACATATACCTGAGTGTATCAGAGGCCTGGCAGAGGCAGAAACACACAGGCATATTAGCTTTTCTGCTGTTTCACACTCTGCAAATAACTTTGGAAGGAGTCCCAAAAGCATACCCTTATGTAGGAGTACAACACAGAAATATCAAAGGATGTAGCCATGTACTGGTAGCAACCAACTGTGACAATGCCATTGTTCTAGTGCTGAAAAGACCGGTGTGATGCACAAAGAATAATAGGCTAACCTCTGGCTACCATCTGGATATGTCCACAGGTGTGAGCTACACAGACAGACTACTTGCCTTGATAGACTAACAGGTACACAGCAACCCTATATGTTCAGCAAGATAAACATCACACAATAATTAATAATTAATAATGCTCTCTGTACTTCTGCACCCTACCCTAAAGAACAATATACCTGTGTATTCAGGCTCTACCAAGGATGTAGTTAGGCATACTCAGTACTGAAATTTGTCCAGTTGTCTTGAGCAGCCTGTGCTAATGTCAACATAAAAAACACAAACTGTTCAGAAGTCAGTAAAGTAATATTTACAGTATAGTAGTTCACAAACAGTTCATGTGCCAGAAGAATACATTGCAATAACTACTTTTGTATGGCAGTTAATTATCTAATTAGAAAAGAAAGTACATACTCCCATGTATCTTGTGTTAGCATTTGGAGGGGTGAGTAAAATTCTACACTGACAAGTGTGTACTAGAAGCAGCAACATTCATGTCTGAGTACAGCATGCAAATCACTGGCTACAATCCTAGCTTCAGATATAAGAAGTATACCAACCTTCTGACTGACACAACGGTGCCCACAGCAAACAAGCATGTGCCCCACTTTGGAAAGCTGAAAGGGCTACACCTACCTAACTTAGCATTTTATAGCAGTGGGCTGCTATGACAGTGAGTACTGCAATTACCACACAGCAGGCTGCATGCAATTACTAAATGGTGGGCACCAATTGGTGCAAAGGCCATCACATGCACATGTGCAGATACCTAGAAAAGCAGGCTGCACTTGCTGTCCACACATGCAATAATATCATTGCAGCAACAGAGAGAGAGAGAGAGAGCGATAGCAAGAGAGAGACAGAGACACAGACAAAGACAGAGACAGAAACAGACAGACACAGAAAAAGAAAGAGCAACATCAACAGACAGAGAAAACCCCAAAAAAAAAAATATATTTCCTTTAAAAACAGACAGAACAGAGAAATACAAAGGAAAGGTATGTAACACATATGTATTTGCTGGCATGTAGTAGATGTTTTTGAAGAGTACTCTACATACTGTGAATCATCCATATGTGGCAGCAGTATGTATCTATATGTATCTGTATATGTGCATAGGGCAAGGGACATACTGCAACTGTTTGTGAAGGGTATCTATATATATATATATATATATATATATATATATATATATATATATATATATATATATGTATATATATATATATATATATATATATATATATATATATATATAGATATGTGTGTGTGTGTGTTGTTGAAGGTTGTTATGTGTATATTTCTATGTAGGTTGTAGTGTGTGGCAAAGAAAACAGCATGCGGTGCTGGTATATGACATGTGGTGGTTAAACGCTGTGGGTATGATTTGTCATTTTTGCAGTGTTGCAGCCAGTGAGGCCTGCTAAAGCTACATGGACTGAGGACACCTTCAATGCATTCTGCACAACACTGTGCAATATTATTACATAACTGTATATCTCACAACTGTCGCATAATTGATATTCCCACTATGAAAAGTGGACTGTATATGTGCCTATATGTACATCTATATGTACAGCAATGGATGTTTATATGTATGTATATATATATATATATATATATATATATATATATATATAGTGAGAGAGAGAGACGGGGTCATTCTTACTGCGACAGGAGCCTGGTGACCAAGGCATGGACTGAAGCTCAGTGCTGACACTGCAGTGCCATCCCTTCTTGCCAAAACACTGTACCCATTAACTACCACATAGGTGGTAGTCTACCTAACACCGAAGGTGTGATAAGGGAACATGGGACACAGGTGGACAGTAGCCTCCCCTTTGATAATCACAGTGCCACACTAGTCACGTAATCTGTCTACATGGTACACGTCATCACAAAAGGTGTGTCATCTAGGGAAATATAGGTCAGTGTTCCCCTCTACACATCTCACTGAAAATCCATTATAGAGTACAATGCCCCATGTGGTATGTACCTCACATGACAACTACAGCAACTGGAAAGGCCAAAGACATACCTCACAAAGAGTAATACCAGCCTCAAACAGATGCCCTATGCAGACCGACTCACAAAACCACAGCTAGACTGTGTTGCATACCACCTACCCAGAGGTGACCTCTGCCTAACATACAGAGCTATGTCACACCCATAGCTGTTGGACATCCTCCACGTAAACATATTACAATCCCTCTGAGATACACGCTCTAGGGCCCTAAACCTTGTCAGCTCACTAAACAGCACATGCCGGAGGGATAGATTCCCATCTCAGAGACATGCCATACTCTGGAACAAACCACCTATCAATAGCAAACAAAGCTCCTCATTAGCAGTTGTCATAAATACTCCTGATGATTGGTTGGGAGATAGGAAATACACCCCGGAAATCACCTCTGTGGCTCTAGTTGACAGGGGCAAGTGAAATTAAATTACATGTGTGTCAAAGGCCAGGGTAGCATATGGCTAGGCTGCTGTAGGCCCTAGGGCCAATAGTGTACTACCTACCTATGACACGATGCACACACACATGTACTTAGTGCAATAATTGTTATGTGAGGTTGGCTGAGTGTGATGGTGAATGTGTTGGTGAATGTGTGCAAGGTCTGTAAAGGTGTGATAGCTTAGTGTGAAATTGTTTCTGTCATGGTAGTTTGTGTCCTAGCTGTGATCCCAGCAAAAGATGTGCATGCTATTGCTAGGCAGAAAAAGTAGTATGGCATACGGTGTGACATAGTCCCTTGTTGTCGACTGTGGTGTCCCATTGTATGCTTAGTGAGTGGTACTGCTGGTGAATCCAACTCCCATATGAACTGTAGTACTACCTGAAGCTGTAGGCCTAGACAGTACAGTATGGTATATGTTCACATTGCTTGGAAACATTGTTTTGTGTGTTCCCTGTAGTCCTCACAGATTACATACCTCAGGCATAAGGTTTTGTAAGTAGTGACACACAGTACTGTATGGTACACAGGTAAAGCTCATCTGGGTTGGCATACATTTGTGTGTTGTATGTATGTCTGATGTGTGTGTAATTATGCCTGTACCATGCCCTCAATCATATGTGTGTTACAGGGTATACATGTGTGTCTAGCAACATGTATAGTCTAGTACAGCACCTATATTAACAACTGTGCACATATGTTAGGCAGGGGTTTGGTATCAACAACTAGGGTGGTATACTGGTAATACTGTAACTGTACTTTACATTCATTGCAATGGATGACATCTTTCTTTATGCATTAGCTTGATATATACCTCCTGTGGCTAGGTGGTGCATTGTGTCACATACAGTGTGCCATGTACTGGTGTATAGTCTTACATACTGGCTTCTCTTTGCTGTTGTGCAGAACATGGTTTGATATATAGAGTGTGCCAGGCACTGTCAGCCAGTTGTGGCCTGAGCACTAATATGTGGTATTGAACGTGTGTATCCTCTGACAGCCAACAGGATGCTATATATGGCAGTTAATTGATATCTGTACTTTAGAATGTTAAGTGTGCCATATGACTTGCTCACACATATTGTTTAATTGTCTTCCAGGGGCATGGCCCACCAACACAACCCATGTTATACAGCTGCAGAGGAACAGGAAATACACAGCAGCCTGGTGCAGCACTACACCCTGCTGTTCTCTAGAACGAGCCAGGACCAGCATGAGCGGACTGCACTGTGGCAAGATCTTGTTCATCGGGTAAATGACATAGGCATGCATAACCAGACATATGAGCAGGTACGCCATCACTGCAGTTATTTAATTAGACATGTCCGGCAGCGTTCATCTGATATCCATAGACAACAGCTTGCTACAGGTGGTGGGGTAGCCATTCATTCCCCCCCCCTCACCAGAGTGCTGCCTAGTGTTGTGCAATACTGATATGTGGAATATAATCTGTACGTCTGTGACTGTCGACTGTTGTACTACTGTAGTTTAGCAAACTCACAGTAGCAATGCCACAGTTGTGGCCACTGACAAACTGTCTCATATTCTTGTAGGTCCCACTGGTGTGACAGCAAGGCAGCCGGTCGATGCTGGTGAGTGTGTTATAAATGTAATATTGCTAATGAAATGTGCATGTTATAGGTGAGGTGTAGGCCATGTACACGTAACACACCTATACATAATGCATGCTGTGCATGTTTGCTGTGAGACTATGCACATCTCAGTAATGTCAGTAGCTGCCTCAATCACATGCAATACACAGAGCATCACACACAGTTGTGGCGACACCGTACTGGACATTGGATAGGCATAGCTGATACACATGTACACAACATACACAACTTTGTCATACGCAGTACACCTTAAGGCCTATCATGGGGCTGTGCGACACTCTTCAACATATAACACATTTATGTTAGGCAATGCTCCCTATTGGGCACCTTACAAACCCATGTAACAAGTGACTGTGTAATTGTGAATGTAGCCACAGTACTGCAGTTCAGGTACAGCATGCTAGGTGGCACTCTGGCCCACATTAGTAGCCTTGATTGACCACATGATGCATGATGATGATGTCTCATGGTACTATACCCCATCCAGTTACAGTGACCACAGTACTACACATAGCAGTCATTGCTATGCACCTCAATGTTGTTTGTGTGCAAACATATGCACCTATACACAATATGCATAGCAATCACCATATGTACAAAGTGACACATATATGTCTTGTAATGCTATTGAGTGTATAGGTCACATGACACACATTGGGTATGTGTGAAGTTCAATGTTGCAGTCATGTTGTAGCATGCCATATCATGGCTGGCACTGGCATGTCCACAATATGTCCTACACTCACCATAACCACTGTACAATGGCCATGTTGAGCAATGGTATTCCATCAGGTATACATGCACCACTCATCCTTTGTGTATACATAGCATGCATGTGCTAAACCTGTGTCCAAAATTATCTGCTACAGACACAGACACTGTAATCAGAAATGGATATCTATGTGACACACAGATACACATCCAGCCATGGTATGTATACCTGTGAGTGATGGCGCACAGGACATTGTAGACCTTTTAATACTTGCACAGCAATGTTCTGTCCATGTACACATTGCATTCCAGGGTGAGGCCAATCACTGAACAACAACACCCATGCATCAAAGCCATGTATACTGTTAATACCAAGGGCTGTCTACACTCGCACTGCATGGTCTTGAGCAACACATTTTCTGCATGCTGACACGTGTGATATGACTGTTTGCCTCGTGATACTGTAACCCACCTTAAACCACTATTGACTATGTTTTGGATTGCTGGTGGTGTGTGTGGGTATCTGCTGTATTGAGGAGTGTATTTGTGTGCATGTGTTCATGTGTGCATGTGTTCATGTGTTCATGTGTTCATGTGTGCATGTGTTCATGTCTGCATGTGTTCATGTGTGCATGTGTTCATGTGTTCATGTGTTCACGTGTGCATGTGTGCATGTGTTCATGTGTGCATGTGTTCATGTGTTCATGTGTGCATGTGTTCATGTGTGCATGTGTGCATGTGTGCCTGTGTGCATGTGTGTCGACATCATATACAGGTCGTAAAGTGTGTTTCCTGTCTTCCTCCCACAGGTGCTGTGTTAGGGCTGGTTTACTGCAGCAGGATAACTGATGTCACTGAGCCACATAGTGATAATAAAGATAGGCATGTGGAGGCACAGGCGTGTTTGCCAGGGTCTGTCGTTGGGCCACCAATTGACAGTACACAGCTGTACACCCCATCCATGCATACAGTCATACTGCCAATACATCCATCACCAACGCCCATAGCTGAGGGACAGTGTACAGTTGGCATTGGCCAGGACAGTGTGGTATCCATGGCACATGCATCACAACACAGCAGCCATACCCAGATGTCTGGAAGGGTACCACATAGGCAGATGTCCAGGGTTTCTCGTAGGAGCACTGCTGCACATCATGCCACTGGCAGACGTGCCACAGGTCTGACAACGTCATGCATGTTCCAGGCTGTCATGGAGGCACAGGCATATATGGAATGGTACACCAGACAGGGACTAAAGGCACAAAGGGCACATAACACCGCCGTCATTGACAGTATCCATGACCTAGCAGGTGCCATCCGTCATTACACCAAGGTCACTGATAGACATTGAGGAGAGACATTAGCTCTCCTCTGCAATGTCATGTCCATGTGTCAGGACAGTGCGGGATGGTTGAGACGTCGACTTGGATGTATGCCAGCAACATCAGCAGCTGGCAGTCACCGCAGACGTCCCTCAAGCCACAGCCGCTCCTGTAGTGCCAGTACCAGCCCCAGCAATGTTGGGGGTGGGCTGTCCATAGAACATCCTAGAAGACCACGTGCATGTGGCTCTGGACAGTCCCAGCAGGGACCTGTGTCCAGTGTACATCCATCCACCTCTGGGGGATAGTACCCAGTCTGGCTTAGTACCTGATAGTGTCAGCAGAACCCCTGCCAGGCACAGGTACCATATCCATGGCCAGAGATGGTGATCTGTAAAGCCTCGCAGGTATAGTCTGTGACTGTCCCACAAATACTCGCATATGGCAGCCACACGGTGGAACTGTGTGCATGCAGACACACACATACTCCAGACACCTAGGGCTGACATATACCCACACACATTACAACAACAATGGCCAATTCCAGTATTCTTGCCCCTCACACACACACACACACACACACACACACACACACACACACACACACACACACACACACAAACACACACACACATACACACACACACGTCAATTGGATGGCTCACTGTAGGCCTCTGGCAAACCAACAACACACCCTGTGCATATGATGAAACCTGTGCCATCGCCTGTCATCTGTAACATCGATGCAGGAACAGGCTACCATGGTGCTGATGCACAGGCTGTCTAAATAGCAGTATAGCAATGTTAGCATGTTGTAAGCAATAGAGTGTAATGATATGCTTGAAGGTGTAGCTGAGCAGGCATGATGCATTAATGCTATGATCGTCATTGTAGTGTTGTTTACACCAGTGTTGGTTCCAATTGTGTATTGTCTGGGCACGTGCCACTTGGCTGATGTGTGCAGTATTGGCAGCATGTGTTAGAGAGTGGACAGTATGTGTGGGATGTGTGTAGCACAGATTTGCAGGTGTACAGTTGTGAACATGGTGGAGGTGCACTGTCTGCATGTACGTGCATAGTGGACACATGGCCAGGATGACATGCTCTGTATTACACAGTAACACTCCATAGTTTCTATTGGTGGCCAGTATGCATTGAACTACACACATTCCGGAACCTGACTACACATGTGTGTATGACATGGTTTGACACTGTGCTGTGGGTGATACTGTTACTATCTGTCATTGTTTTGCATTCTGGTAGTATACATCACTTCCACAGCCTGACCATAACCAATCGTTAGATGATGTCTTGACAACCGACACACAGATGTAGGATACTCAGCAATGTTTGGATCCTTCAGGTACTATACTATGCCAGTAACCACTGGTATTCACCTGCACCCATTACTGACACCACTCCTGTTTGGTATATAGCTCTCTTAGGTACAAGCAATCACAGTAGGTATATGTCCGTCCACGTCTGGTAATGCATACTGTGGCCTATAATGCATTCTCCAGATGACACACACATCCTGCACAAGGGTATTATACAGACAGATGCCTGTTATCAAACCCATGCTGGAAAGCTATAAGCCAAACTAAGCATAGTCATCCACCTTTACGGAACATATTATCCCCGCAGTACCACATAGGTTCTAGCCAACAACATGATGAACAGGTACTGATGTGTACATGCAACCAAGTGTTATGTCATCTGTCCTTTGTTAATCACATTTCCAAAGGTATTTCGAGATCCCTCGGTGGATCACATAAGCAATAAGGGGTCTGCATGCATATCCACAAAGGTTGTTCAACACCTGTTATAAATAGTCATCATTGACAGGCTTTGCTGCGTTTGAACAGGTCTGACATATACCTCAGCCATAGACCCTCACACACACATTTCAATAGGAACTGTAATGACTTTGTGTGACACAGATGACCTAGGCCAGGGATCACTGCAGTGGCTGGGCTTGTCACAAGCATACAGATGTGACCTAAGGTCTGGGAAGCAGCAGCACAGTCTGGCAAGGATGACAGCTGTGTTCCTGGAAAAAGCAGGGTTCCCACACATGCAATCATTGAGGTAACATGTACGTATATGTATTTGCCACAGAGCTAGCTCACATGTGCAATGCATACTGATATGTCATACAGTAGTAAAAGCAAAACCCACAACACATTGACCAACAGTGTCACACACATACAGCACACACACTCATCAAGTGCAGGATTCAAACCCCTACTTAACTACTTCATGATACTAGAGGAGTACGCATTAACACAACATGCTATACATATTACTGGGAGTTCTTTTTTCCACAGGTATATTTGTAGGATGGTGACATCATCAGACTTGACAAAGGTTAGTTTACCACTTTTGAGGTGTTGCACTACTCTCCTAAAAGGTTGCTCCTTCCCAAGGAGACCACACACACACACACACACACACACACACACACACACACACAGTTGTCCAGTGTAGGATTCAAACCCCTACCTAACTACTTCATGATACTAGTGGAGTACGCATTAACACGATGCATGATACATATTTCTGGGAGCTCTTTTTTCCATAGGTATATTTGTAGGATGGTGACATCATCAGACTTAATAAAGGTTAGTTTACCACTTTTGAGGTGTTTCACTATTCTCCTAAAAGGTTGCTCCTTCCCAAGGAGACCACACACAAACACACAGTTGTGCAGTGCAGGATTCAAAACCCTACCTAACTACTTCATGCTACTAGTGTAGCATGCATTAACACGATGCACTATATATATTAGTAGGAGTTCTTTTTTCCACAGGTATATTTGTAGGATGGTGACATCATCAGACTTGACAAAGGTTAGTTTACCGCTCTTGAAGTCTCTTACTACTCTCTTAAAATGTTGCTTCTTCCCAAGGAGACAACACACACAGTTGTCCAGTGCAAGATTCAAACCCCTACTTAATGATACTACAGGAGTATGCATTAACACAATGCGCTATACACATCACTGAGAACTCTCTTTTCTGGGGGTATATTTGTAGGATGGTGACATCATCAGACTTGGCAAAGGTTAGTTTACCACTTTTGAGGTCTCTTACTACTCTCCTAGAAGGTTGCTCCTTCCCAAGGAGACCACACACAAACACAGACACAATTGTCCAGTGCAGAATTCAAGCCCCTATCTAACTACTTTATGATACTACAGGAGTACGCATTAGAATGACGTGCTATACACATTACTGAGCATTATCTTTTCCACAGGTATATTTGTAGGATGGTGACATCATCAGACTATACGAAGTGGGTTACATTAGGTGACATTAGATGGGCTACATTGAAGGAATGTCTAAACACTTTGGGCATGTGATCATCAAAGGAGAGTTTACTATCTACCTGTGTCCCCAGGGCTATAATGACTTTCTCCGTACATGCTGGATTCCCACCTATGTGGTAATTTGTGTGCACTTTGTTTTACCCAAGGGGATGACTATGCATTCTTTGCCATTCAGCTTGAGGGCATTGTTTTGACACCAGGTATCTGTCTCTGTAAGACACTTCTGGAGGATGTCTGTGTCAGCTGTATAGTCGATTATGGACCACAGTTACCATTCATCTGCAAACCTGTTCAGTCATACACCTGCCATGCTTCCCTGTACCTCTGAGCAGTATCTACTGAACAGGTGGGGTCCCAGGACCAAGACCTGTGTGATGCCATTTGTGACTGGCTTAGAGTTGGACATGGGACCTACAACTATGAACATGTGTGTTTGATCTGTGAGCCACTTGGCCACCCATCCTGTGACATAGCTGTTAATGTTCAAGCTGGTACACTTGTCCATGATGACAGAGTGGGGAATGGTGTAGTAAGCCTTAGTGAGGTCCAGGTGGGCTGTGTAGACTACTTTCACCTCCATCTATGTTCATGGTAACTGTTTTAAATAACTCAACTAGGTTTGGGAGCCAGGCTCTGCCTTTAACAAGGCAAAGTTGTGTAGAGTCCAGTGTCTGGAGATCTCCAATGTCTCAGTGTATGGGTTCCATGACAATTGGCTCAATAGCTCTGTAGACCTGGCTGAGTAGACATATTGGACAATGGTTTCCAGGTTCTGTTTTGGCACACCCTTTGTGGAGCTGGATGACTGTTAGTGTATGCCATTCTTTGGGTAGATAGCCTGTGGTACGGTTGAGTCTGGACAGTGAATGTAGGTGAGTGTGTAGTTCCTTATGGGCCTAGTGTAAGATTCAGCCTGAGACAACATGCAGTCACATTGATGCTATGTTCTTAGCTTTGGTGAGGGCTGTCTTTACCTGCATGTCCATGATGTCTGGGTCTCTGCATCCTTCTGTGATGGACACATGCCCTTTTGGGGATGATGGGGTGGAGTTTACACTGAACTTGTCCCCCTGGATGTGGGCAATGAAAGTTGGTTTGGTGTATTTCATTCCTTTTTTCAGTAGCTGACAGCATATTTGGAAGTTGGCACCTACATGTCTGGTATAGCGACCGGAGGTTTTGTGGTTGTTATTCTTACATTCCTTGGCTATTTGTCTTTAGAAACCATCCTTGGATTATTTTATGAACGATCATTGTTTATTCCTGATAATGATCAGTGATGCTTTTCCTTTAGTGAAGTTTGTTCTATCATGTGTTCGTTTCCTCCTTCTCTTGTCTAGCTTATTTATGGACAACAAACACCTGCTTGTTGTCCTATTTTTGGAGGAGTGCATCTTGGTTTTATTTGTGATATCTCATTCCATGCATCCCTGTAGATGCTCATAGGATGCACTTGTAAATGTTTCTGCAGATTGCATACCATTATTCTATAGCAAGAGGTCTTTGGAACTTTCCACTTTGGTCCTGGGAAGTGTGCAGTTTGCTTTTGCAAATGTCTTCATAGTGGTTTCATTGACTGGGTGTGGGGTTGGGATGTGGCTGTCCAGTGTGATTACTTCATGATCTGATATTCCCAGTGAGGGGTTTATCACTGTTGTGGAACACTGGTACCCCATGTTGGTGATGATCATGTCCAGTATGTTGTCACCTGTAGTGGGCATACTGACCAGCTGTTCCAGGGTGTTAGAGTTTCTTAACTGTAGGACACATTGGGCAAAGGATGTTGTATACGAGTAATTCACACACTCAATGTTTGGGTAGTTGTAATCTCCTCATATAATGGTGTTTGACAGGACCTTTATATTTGCCATTGTTCTCCAGAATACTGAGTGAGGTTTCTGAGACAAGGTACGTGATCTGTAGCAGGCTACAATCTGATGGGCAGCTTTGCCCAATGTTAGTTGCACTTGCATGGACTCCAAGGCCTCATTCTGTGCCAGTAACCTGAAGGTGTGGATATCCATAAGGTAAATGGCAACACCCCTTCCTTTTGTATTTCACTCGTGGTTTTGGATCCAAAGGTCAGAGTGATTGTGAGTGTTTTACATGGATCATATCCAGCAGCTCTATGTTTGACATAGCTTTGTATGTTAGGCAGTGAACATCTCTGAGTAGGCGATATGCAAGGGAGTACGGATGGAGCATTTTGCGATTGTCTGTGTATGGCATGTATTTCAGGCCACTAATGCTCTTTGTGAGGTATTGCTGCTGGCTTTCCAGTTGTTGTAGTTGTCTTGTGAGGTACATAGCAACAATGGCGTTGTACTCTTTTATAGTTCTAGTGATTGGTGAGTAGAGGGGAACACTGTCCTCTTTTATTCTGCACGAGACACATTTTGTGATGAGGTGTGCCACATAAGAGGGTTTCCTGACTACTGTGGGAATGTGCTTATCACAGTTGTATCCACTGTCCACCTGTGACCCAGGGTCTCTTGTCACACTTACAGTGTGAGGTATATTACCACCTATGTTGTAGTTCTTGGCTACAGAGATTTTAACAAAGGTGATGATAATGCACCTTTTGGCATTGAGCTACAGCCCATGGCTTGGACAACAGCCATCTGTCTCAGTGAGGCCCTTTTGTAGGATGTCCACATCTTTAGTGTTTACAATGATGGCTTCTAGTTTGCAGTCCTCTGGAAACTTCAGTAGCCACAGACCTTCCATGTTAATGTATACTTCAGGGAAGTAGATGCTACACAGCCTGGGATGTTATCTATTCCCATGGCTGCTGTGATACTGGCTTCAGAGAGTGTTTTCTACCTGTGCAGCCGTGATGACAGCAACTTTGCAGTCTTCCATTATAGACGTGTGCTCTTTCATAGGTGAGAGGGGGGGTAAAGTTAACACTGATCCTATCTGCCAGAATGTTGCCAATATCAGTTGGCTCTGTACATTTAGTGCCATTGAGCTGTAACTCAGAAGAGATCTGAATGTAACCATGATATGTTTTTCTCAGAAACACTGCAACACTGCAGTCTACAAAGAGAAGTGAAAACTTAAAAAGCTTAACTGAGACAAAAGAATGTTAGGGGCTGCCATTGCTATTATAAGGCAACATGTGCAAGATGCTGAGGGTGGTGCCATTGCAAATGCTGCTGAGCAACCCACAGTGAGGAGACGGAGAAGAGTGTACAGACCCAGGGTAACCTACGAGGGGCTACATGAGGTGGAGATAGTGGAGCAGTATAGAGTGGACAGAGAACTCCTGCAGCAAATTGTTGAGCTGTGCAGGCCATGACTCACACACAGAACCAACAAAGGGGAACCCATCCCAGTGGAAACCAAGGTATGTGTTGGCCTAAGAATACTAGCAACAGGTACCTTCCAGAGACCAACTGGTGATATGATGGGGATTTCACAGGCATCAGCATCCAGGCTACTGCACCAGTTCCTGAATGCCATGTCAGCACATGTCGGTGATCATGTATATTTCCCCAATTCCCGTGAGGTATTGGCCAGCAGTATGCATCTCTTCCAGAAAATAGCGGAATACCCTGAGGTATTGGGTGCAATTGACTGCATGCACATACACATCAAAGCACCAGCCAGTGAGTGGGGTAGGGCCTACATCAACTGCAAGGGCTTCCACTCCATCAACTGCCAGGTCATGTGCGATGCCCAGGGCATAATACTCAATGTGTGTGCTGGCTGCCCTGGAAGCTACCACGATTCCCATATCTGGCATCAGATGGAGCTGTACCAGACATTTGCCAATGGGGACATCCCTGATGGTCACCTAGTGGGGGATGCTGGATACGCACTGGAGCCGTGGCTGATGACACCCATCAGAAATGCACACACACCTGAACAAGAACTCCATAATGAGGCACATGCACAAACACGAAATGTAATTGAGCATGTGTTTGGGATGCTCAAGTCATGGTTCCGGTACCTGGACACATCTGGTGGAGCCTTGCAGTACTCACCAACTACATGTACCCAAATTGTCAGGGTATGTGCCATGCTACACAATATGATCCTGCAAAAACAGCTGCAGCAGGAACAGCATTGGGCAGGGCCAAACAGCCCCCCACCATTGTCAAGGCCTGCACAGGCACAGCGTGACTCGGAGGAGGAACTACCCGAGCCTGCCCCAGTAGGCAGAAGGAGGCGTGCCCAGTATGCCTTGGCCTTGGCAAAGAGGCAACGCATAGCACATACACTGGCTCAGTAGGAACCCTGGAAATGATACCTCTCTCTGACTCGCACATAAAATAAAAGGGATGCCTAACTTGACACTACCTGTTTCCAAACATGTATAGCCAGTGTAGTATGTGCATCCGACATAGGCAGCCCTGCAGCACCACCTGAGGCATGATTGCCATGTTTTAAACAATATAAAGCAGTGCTAAGCAGCTGTGACCAATATCTAGTATATGTAAACAAAAGTGCTTGTGCAATGTTGGCCAAGGTCGGCCAAAGTTGAGCAAAGTCAGTTAAACATGCTCACAACTGCTTTACTGTTCCTTAAGCAGTCTGGTCTGGCCAGCATGAAAATAAAAAACAGTGACAGGGCTTGACCCCACGACACTGTGCACTACAGTCACAGCACTGAACCACTAAGCCATTATAGCATTACAGTAGCACAGACACAGCAGGACAATTGTAAACTAATGCAAACACAAAGCAATGCTGTAGCATGCCCCTAATGAGGCAAATGGGTAACCTCACCCACATACCTATGCAGACAGAGAACATCAGGCCAGGTGTTGTGATGTGGGATGTGTAGGCTATGAAGTCGCAAGCTAATATATGTGACAATGGATGCTAAGATCTGTAGTACAGTAGTATGCCTCAAGCCAGTACGATAGGCAAAAGTACAGACTCTAATGGTGTCCTGTATATAGCAGTGTAGGCACAGCAAATGTATATAAGTGTCAGTTGAAACCCACATCCTATGTACACCCACAGTAACAATCCAGTGTGCCCACGGGTAGAAATGTAGAAAGAATAGCTGTCACCCCTGTATGTAGAAATGTTGATAAGTCTATGCAAAGTGTCTCATGGAAGCCCTGCAGGGACAGCATGATCCCTGTTGATCTATGACACAAAAGTGAGGCCTGCTGTAAAAATACACCTTGATTTACTATACACATATAGTATAAATGTGTATACTGTGCATGCTCACACAGTCCAACAAATGTAGTGTATTTCATTCAGCATCACACTGAAAGGTCATACTGGGCATGCTCACACACTTAACAAAGCAAATGTCAGGCAGGAACATACTGAAAGGTCATACTGGGCATGCTCGCACACTTAGGCTAAATACGGATGTGATAATAAGGGATCCATGGACAAATGTGTATAGTCATCTCCACTTCCAGAAACACATTCACAAAGTGGTCTGAAAATCCTGCTATGTGTACACACAAACTGCCAAGGTATGTGCATGTAGGTCATAGGAGGTTGCCACTACTCAGCAGTCATCAGACCTGTCAGAGAGTACTACAACACACTTGCGATGAAACTGACTAGGCACATTCAGCAGCTAGAAAGACCAATGAAGTACCTTAACAAGAGGATTACTGGCCTCAAATAGTTGCCCCATGCAACAAGAATGAATGTAACCCAAGATGTACTCTGTTGCATACTGTCTATGCAGGAGATCTCTGCCCAACAGACAGGTCCAAGTCATGGTTACACTCAGATCTGTTCTGGGTCACAGCTCAATGGCACTAAATGTACAGAGCCTAATGATATTGGCAACATCCTGGCAGATAGGATCAGTGTTAACTTTACCCCTTTCTCACCCATGAAAGAGCACATGTCTAAAATGGAAGACTGCAAAGTTGCTGTCATCACGGCTGCACAGCTAAACAACACACTCCAAAGCCAGTACCACAGCAGCCATGGGACTAGATAACTTCCCAGGCTGTGTAGTATCTACTTCCCTGAAGTAAACATTAAGATGGGAGGTCTGTGGCTACTGAGGTTTCCAGAGTACTGCAAACTAGGAGCCATCATTGTAAACACTATAGATGTGGACATCATACAAAAGGACCTCACTGAGACAGATGGCTGTTGTCCAAGCCATGTGCTGTAGCTCAATGCCAAAAGGTGCACTATCATCACCATTATTAAAATCTCTGTAGCCAAGAACTATAACATAGGTGGTAGTATACCTCACACTGTAAGTGTGACAAGAGACCCTGGGTCACAGGTGGACAGTGGATACAACTGTGATAAGCACATTCCCACAGTAGTCAGGAAACTCTCTTATGTGGCACACCTCTTCAGAAAATGTGTCTCATGCAGAATAAAAGAGGACAGTGTTCCCTCCTACTCACCACTCACTAGAACTATAAAAGAGTACAACGCCACTGTTGCTATGTACCTCACAAGACAACTACAACAACTGGAAAGCCAGCAGCAATAACTCACAAAGAGCATTAGTGGCCTGAAATACATGCCATACACAGACAATCGCAAAATGCTCCATCCGTACTCCCTTGCATATCGCTTATTCAGAGATGTTCACTGCCTAACATACAAAGCTATGTCAAACATAGAGCTGCTGGATATGATCCATGTAAAACACTCACAATCACTCTGACCTTTGGACCCAAAACCACGAGTGAAATACAAAAGGAAGGGGTGTAGCCATTTACCTGATGGATATCCACACCTTCAGGTTACTAGCACAGCATGAGGCCTTGGAGACCATGCAAGTGCAACTAACATTGGGCAAAGCTTCCCATCAGATTGTAGCCTGCTACAGATCACGCACCTTGTCTCAGGAACCTCACACAGTATTCCAGAGAACAATTGCAAATATAAAGGTCCTATCAAACACCATTATATGAGGAGATTACAACTACCCAAACATTGAGTTTGTGAATTACTTGTATACAATGTCCTTTGCCCAATGTGTCCTACAGTTAAGAAACTCCAACACCCTGGAACAGCTGGCAGCACACCCACTACAAGTGACAACATACTGGACATGATCATCACCAACATGGGGTGCCAGTGTTCCACAACAGAGATAAACCCCTCACTGGGAATATCAGATCCTGAAGTAATCACACTGAGCATCCACATCCCACCCCCACACCCAGTCAATGAAACCACTGTGAAGACATCTGCAAAAGCAAACTGCACACTTCCCAAGACCAAAGTTGAAAGTTCCGAAGACCTCTTGCTATGGGATAATGGTATGCAATCTGCAGAAACATTTACAAGTGCATCCTATGAGCATCTACAGGGATGCATGGAATGAGACATCACAAATAAAACCAAGATGCACTCATCCAAAAATAGGACAACAAGCAGGTGTTTGTTGTCCATAAATAAGCTAGACAAGAGGAGGAAATGAACACATGATAGATCCAACTTCACTAAAGGAAAGGCATCACTGATAATTATCATGAAGAAACAATGATTGCTCATAAAATAATCCAAGGATGGTTTCTAATGACAAATAGCCAAGGAATGCAAGAATAACAACCACAAAGCCTCCAGTCGCTATACCAGACATGTAGGTGTCAACTTCCAAATATGCTGTCAGCTACTGAAAAAAAGAATTAAATACACCAAACCAACTTTCATTGCCCACATTCAGGGGTACAACTTCAGTGTAAACCCCTCCATCACCCCCAAAAGGGCCTGTGTCCATCGCGGAAGGATGCAGAGACCCAGACGTCATGGACATTCAGGTAAAGACAGCCCTCACCAAAGCTAAGAACATAGCATCAATGTGACTGTATGTTGTCCCAGGCTGAATCTTACACTAGGCCCATAAGGAGCTACACACTCACCTATATTCACTGTCCAGACTCAACCGTACTACAGGCTATGTACCCAAAGGATGGCATACACTAACAGTCATCCAGCTCCACAAAGGGTGTGCCAAAACAGAACCTGGAAACCATTGCCCAATATGTCTACTTAGCCTAGTCCAGAGAGCTATTGAGCCAATTGTCATGGAACCCATACACTGAGACATTGGAGATCTCCAGACACTGGACTCTACACAACTTTGCCTTGTTAAAGGCAGAGCCTGGCTCCCAAACCTAGTTGGGTTATTTAAAACAGTTACCATGAACATAGATGGAGGTGAAAGTAGTCCACACAACACACCTGGACCTCACTAAGGGCTTACTACACCATTCCCCACTCTGTCATCATGGACAAGTGTACCAGCTTGAACATTAACAGCTATGTCACAGAATGGGTGGCCAAGTGGCTCACAGATCAAACACACATGTTCATAATTGCAAGTACCATGTCCAACTCTAAGCCAGTCACAAATGGCATCACACAGGTCTTGGTCCTGGGACCCCACCTGTTCAGTAGATACTGCTCAAAGGTATAGGGAAGCACGGCAGGTGTATGACTGAACTGTTTTGCAGATGAATGGTAACCGTGGTCCATTATCGACTGTACAGCTGGCACAGACATCCCCAGAAGTGTCTTACAGAGACAGATACCTGGTGTCAAAACAATGCCCTCAAGCTGAATGGCAAAGAATGCATAGTCATCCCATTTGGGTAAAACAGAGTGCACACAAATCACCACATAAGTGGTAATCCAGCATGTATGGAGAAAGTCATTATGGTCCTGGGGACACAGGTAGATAGTAAACTCACCTTTGATGATCACATGCCCAAAGTGTTTAGACATTCCTTCAATGTAGCTCATCTAATGTCACCTAATGTAACCCACTTCATATAGTCTGATGATGTCACCATCCTACAAATACACCTGTGGAAAAGAGAACTCCCAGTAATGTGTATAGCACGTTGTGATAATGCGTACTCCTCTAGTATTGTGAAGTAGTTAGGTAGGGGTTTGAGTCCTACACTTGGTGAGTGTGTCTGCTGTATGTGTGTGACAATGTTGGTCAATGTGTTGTGGGTTTTGCTTTTACTACTGTACGACATATCAGTATGCATTGCACATGTGAGCTAGCTGTGTGGCAAATATATATACGTACATGTTACCTCAATGATTGCTTGTGTGGGAACCCTGCTTTCTCCAAGAATACAGCTGTCATCCTTGCCAGACTGTGCTGCTGTTTCCCAGACCTTAGGTCACATCTGTATGCTTGTGACAAGGCCAGCCACTGCAGTGATCCCTGGCCTAGGTCATCCATAAAACGCAAAAACTCATTACGGTTCCTATTGGAATGTGTGTGTGAGGGTCTATGGCCAAGGTATATGTCAGACCTGTTCAAACGCAGAAAAGTCTATCAATGATGACTATTCATAACAGGTGTTGAACAACCTTTGTGGATATGCATGCAGACCCCTTATTGCTTATGTGATCCACCGAGAGATCTGAACATACCTTTGGAAATGTGATAAACAAAGGACAGATGATGTAACACTTGATTGCATGTACACATTGGTACCTGTTCATCATGTTGTTGGCTACTACCTATGTGGTACTGTGGGGATAATATGTTCCGTAAAGGTGGATGACTATGCTTAGTTTGGCTTATAGCTTTCCAGCATGGATTTGACAACAGGCATCTGTCTGTATGATACCCTTGTGCAGGATGTGTGTGTCATCTGGAGAATGCATTATAGGCCACAGTATGCATTACCAGACGTGGATGGACATATCCCTTCTATGATTGCTTGTACCTAAGAGAGCTATATGCCAAACAGGAGTGCTGTCAGTAATGGGTGCAGGTGAATACCAGTGGTTACTGGCATAGTATAGTACCTGAAGGATCCAAATGTTGCTGTGTGTCCTACATCTGTGTGTCGGTTGTCAAGACATCATCTAACGATTGGTTATGGTCAGGCTGTGCAAGTGATGTATACTACCAGAATGCAAAACAATGACAGATAGTAACAGTATCACCCACAGTACAGTGTCAAACCATGACATACACACATGAGTAGTCAGGTTCCGAAATGTGTGTAGTACAATGCATACTGGCCACCAATAGAAACTATGGAGTGTTACTGTGTAATACAGAGCATGTCACCCTGGCCATGTGTCTACTATGCACGTACATGCAGACAGTGCACCTCCACCATGTTCACAACTGTACACCTGCAAATCTGTGCTACACACATCCCACACATACTGTCCACTCTCTAACACATGCTGCCAATACTGCACACATCAGCCAAGTGGCACATGGCCGGACAATACACAACTGGAACCAACACTGGTGTAAACAACACTACAATGACAATCATAGCATTAATGCATCATGCCTGCTCAGCTACACCTCCAAGCATATCATTACACTGTACTGCTGACAACATGCTAACATTGCTATACTGCTATAAAGACACCCTGTGCATCAGCAGCATGGTAGCCTGTTCCTGCATCGATGTTACAGATGAGAGGATGTGGCACAGGTTTCATCATATGCACAGGGTGTGTTGTCGGTTTGCCAGAGGCCTACAGTGAGCCATCCAATCGACATGCATGTGTGTGTGTGTGTGTGTGTGTGTGTGTGTGTGTGTGGGGCAATAATACTGGAATGGGCCAATGTTGATGTAATGTGTGTGAGTATGTGTTAGCCCTAGGTGTCTGAAGTATGTGTGTGTGTCTGCATGCACACAGTTCTACCATGTGGCTGCCATATATGTGTATTTGTGGGACAGCCACAGACTGTACCTGCGAGGCTTCACAGATCACCGTCTCTGGCCACAGATACGGTACCTGTGCCTGGCAGGGGTGCTACTGACACTATCAGGTACTAAGCCAGACTGGGTACTATCCCCAGAGGTGGATGGATGTACACTGGACACAGGTCCCTGCTGGAACTGTCCAGAGCCACATGCATGTGGTCTTCTAGAACATTATATGGACAGCCCACCCCAACATTGCTGGGGCTGGTACTGACACTACAGGAACAGCTGTGGCTTGAGGGATGTCTGCCGCAACTGCCAGCTGCTGATGTTGCTGGCATACGTCCACGTCGACGACTCAACCATCCCGCACTGTCCTGACACATGGACATGACATTGCGGAGGATGTCTAATGTCTCTCCCCAACATCTATCAGTGACCTCGATGTAATGATGGATGGCATCTGCTAGGTCACGGATACTGTCAATGACGGCTGTGTTATGTGCCCTCTGTGCCCTTAGTCCCTGTCTGGTGTACCATTCCATATGTGCCTTCATGACAGCCTGGAACATGCGTGACGTTGTCAGACCTGTGGCACATCTGTCAGTGGCATGATGAGCAGAAGTGCTCCTACAAGAACCCCTGGACATCTGCCTATGTGGTACCCTTCCAGAAATCTGGGTATGGCTGCTGTGTTGGGATGCATGTGCCATGGATACCACACTGTCCTGGCCAATGCCAACTGTACGCTGTCCCTCAGCTATGGGCATTGGTGATGGCTGTATTGGCAGTATGACTGTATGCATGGATGGGGTGGACAGCTATGTACTGTTGATTGGTGGCCCAACGACAGACCCTGGCAAACATGCCTGTGCCTCAACACACCTATCATCAGTATCACTGTTTTGCTCGGTGGCATCAGTTTTTCTGCTGCAGTGAACCAGCCTAAGGTCAGCACCTGTGAGAGGGAGACAGGAAACACAATTTACAACCTGTACATTATGTCGGCACACATGCACACATGCACACATGAACACATGAACACATGCACACATGAACACATGCACACATGCACACATGAACACATGAACACATGCACACATGAACACATGAACACATGCACACATGCACACATGAACACATGCACACATGCACGCATGCACACATGAACACATGAACACATGAACACATGCACACATGCACACAAATGCACTCATCACTAAAACACACACACACACACCACCAGCAATCCAGAACATACCCAATAGCGGGTGATGGTGGGGTACAGTATCACAAGGCAAACAGTTATATCACACGTGTCAGCATGTAGGACGAGTATTTCACAACAGCATGCAGTGCGGGTGTTGACAGCCCTTGCCATTAACACTATACATGTATTTGGTGCATGTGTGTTGTTGTTCAGTGATTGGCCTCACCATGGAACACACTGTGTACATGGACACAACAGTGCTGTGCAAGTATTATAAGCTCTGCAATGTTCTGTGCACCATCTCTCACAGGTATACATACCATGGCTGGATGTGTATCTGTGTGTGTCACATATATATCCATTTCTGATTAGAGCATCTGTGTCTTCAGCAGATAATTGTGGACACAGGATTAGCACATGCATGCTATGTATACACACAGGATGAGTGGTGTATGTTTACCTGATGGAATACCATTGCTTAACATGTCCATTGTACAGTGGTTATGGTGAGTGTAGGACATATTGTGGACATGCCAGTGCCAGACATGACATGGCATGCTACAACACAACTGAAACATTAAACATCACACAGACACAGTGTGTGTCATGTGACCTATACACTCAATAGCATTACATGACATATATATGTCACTTTGTACAAATGGTGATTGCTATGCATATTGTGTATAGGTGCCTATGTTTGCACACACACAACACTGAGGTGCATAGCAGGTAATGCTATGTGTAGTACTGTGGTCACTGTAACTGGACGGGGTGTACTACCATGAGCCATCATCATGCAGCATCATGTGGTCACTCAAGGCTACTAATGTGTGCCAGACCAGCACATACTATGCTGTACTGGAAATGCAGTACCATGGCTACATTCACCATTTCACAGCCAGTTGTTACATAGGTTTGTAAGGTGCACAATAGGGGGTATTGCCTACCATGAATGTGTACTGTGTCGAAGAGTGTCGCACAGACACATGTGAGGCATCTACCCCTCAGGTCTATTATGTGTGCTGTGTGGATGAAGTGTGGGATACTGTGGTATGACCTTACAGCGGGCGTCTGAATACGCCATGTGTAGCATGTTAACATGTACTGCGTATGACAGTGTTGTGTATGTTGTGTGCATGTGTATCGACTCTGCCTATCCAATGTCCACATCAGTGTTGCCACAATTGTGTGTAATGCTCTGTGTATTGCATGTGTTATAGGCAGATACCCACGTTACTGGGATGTGAATAGTCTCACAGCAAACATGCACAGCATGCATTATGCGTATGTGTGTTACGTGTACATGGCCTACACCTCACCTATGACATACAAATTTAATTAGCAGTATTAAAGGTAGAACACACTCATCAGCATGGGCCGGCTGCCTTGCTGTCACACCAGAGGGACTTACAAGGATATGAGACACTTTGTCAGTGGCAACAACTGTGGCATTACTACTGTGTGTTTGCAATCGTACAGTAGTACAAAGGTTGACAGTCACAGGCATACAGATCGCATTCCTAATTATTACCATTGCACAACAATAGGCACCACATCATCTAACTACACAGTACACATCGCACATAAGCATGCTCTAACAATTGAGGTAACAGTAGTCTACAGCTATGCCATGTTACCTGCATGCTCCTTGTCAGCTTGCTGGGTTACTCCAGCCTCCATGATGACACACATTAGTTGTTGGGGTTGTTGTTGGCCAGGAGCCATCTGGCTCAGGAGCAACTCCTCCACTCTGGTGAGGGGGGGATGGATGGCTACCCCCCCACCTGTGGCAAGCTGCCGTCTGTGGATATCAAATGCACGCTGCCAGACATGTCTAATTAAATCACTGCAGTGATGGCGTACCTGCTCATATGTCCGGTTATGCATGCCTATGTCATTTACCCGACGGACAAGCTCTTGCCACAACACAGTCCACTCATGCTGATCCTGGCTTGTTCTAGAGAACAGCAGGGCATACTGCTGCACCATGCTGGATGTCATGACCTCTTCCTCTGCCATGCTATAGGTGGGATTACGATGGTGGGACATAGCCCTGGAAGACAAAGAAACAATATGTGTGAGCAAGTCATGAGGCACGCGTATATTCCTTATGTACAGATATCAATTAACTGCCATATATAGCAACCTATTGGCTGTCAGATGATACACACGTTCAATACCACATGTCAGTACTCAATCCACAACTGCCTGACAGTGTCTGGCACACTCTATATATCAAACCACATTTTGCACAGCAACGAACTTACAGTAGTATGTAATACTATATAACAGTAAATGGCACACTGTATGTGACACAATGCACAACCTAGACACAGGCGGTATATATCATGCTAATGCATCATGAAAAGTGTAATCCATTGCAATGATTGTAAAGTCCAGTGACAGTATCACTGGTATACCACACTAATCATTGATGTATGCATATTTGCACATTCATGAATATAGGTGGCATACTGCTGTACTACACTATACATGCTGTTAGATATGCACCTATATCCTGTAACACACATATGACCGAGGCCATGGTACAGGCATGCACACACATACATCAGACATACATATCAGACACATAGGTATGGCAACACAGGTGACCTTTACCTGTGTACCTTACAGTACTGTGTGTCAGTAGTTATGAGACCATATGCCTGAGGTATGTAATCTGTGAGGACTACAGGGAACACATGGAACAGTGGTTCCCATCAATGTGGACGTACACCATACTGTGCTGTTTAGGCATACAGCTTCAGGTAGTACTACAGTTCATACAGGGATTGGATTCGCCAGCAGTAACACTCAATAAGCATGCATGTAATGCTTTGGCCTACAATGGGCACCCCAGTCGACAACAAGGGACTATGTCAGAATGTATGGCATGCTGCTTTTTCAGCCTAGCAATTGTATACACATCTTTTGCTGGGATCACAGCTAGGACACATAATACCATGACAGAAACAGTTTCCCACTAAACTATCACACATAAACCAAACTCTGACACATTCACAAACACATTCACCATCACACTCAGTCAAACTTACATAGCAATTATTGCAACAAGTACATGTGGGTGTGTATCACTTCATAGGTAGGTAAGAGGCTATTGGCCCTAGGGCCTATAGAAGCCTAGTCATACGCTACCCTGGCCTTTGACACACAAGTCATTGCATTTCATGTGGCCCTGTCAAGCAGACACAGAGGTGATTGCCTGGGTGTATTCACTATATCCCATACAATCTTCATGAATATTTATGATGACTGCTAATTAGGAGCTTTGTTTGCTATGGATAGTTGGTTTCTTACGGAGTATGGGATGTCTCTGAGATGGGAATCTATCCCTCCAGCATGTGCTGTTTAATGTGGTCAGAAGGTTCTGGTCCCTAGAGCGTGTAGCATGTACAGATTGTGATCTGTTTACATGCAGCATGTACAACAGCTCTGGTTTTTACATAGCTTAGTATGTTAGGCAGAGGTCACCTCTGGGTAGGTGGTATGCGACACAGTGTAGTTGTGGGTTTGTGAGATGGTCTGCATTGGGCATCTGTTTGAGGCTAGTATTACTCTTTGTGAGATATGTCTTTATTGTTTCCTGTTGCTGTGGATGTCTTGTGAGGTACATACCACATGGGGCATTATACTCTATAATGGGCTTTATGTGTGGTGAGTTGAGGGGAACACTGACCTATATTTCCCTGGATGACACACCTTCTGTGATGTGGTGTGGCAGGTAGACAGATTACATGACTAGTGTGTCACTGTGATTATCGAAGGGGAGACTACAGTCCACCTGTGTCCCATGGTCTCTTATCACACTTTCGGTGTTAAGTAGTGGTAGTTCATGGGTATGGAGATTTTGCCAGGGATGCCAATGCAGTTTCAACATTGAGCTTGAGTCCATGGCTTTGTCACCAGCCATCTGTCACAGTAAATATGACCCTGTCTCTCTCTCTCTCTCACTATATATATATATATATATATATATATATATATATATATATATATATATATATATATATATATATACACACACATAAATATGAACATACATTGGTGTACATATAGATAGCCATATAGGCACATATAAGGTCCACCTTTCATGGTGGGAATATCAATTATGTGAAGGTTGCAAGGTATACTGTTATGTACTGATATTGCACAGTGTTGTGTGGAATGCATTGAAGGTGTTCTTAGCACATGTAGCTTTAGCAGGCCTCACTGTCTGCAACACTGCAAACCTGACAATTCATACCCACAGCGTTTAACCACCACATGTCATATACCAGCACTGTATGCTGTCTTGTTTGACACACACTACAACCTACATAGAAGTATGCACATAACAGCCTTCAACAACATATATATGTCCACCCTTCACAAACCGTTGCAGTATGTCCCTTGCTCTATGCACATGTACAGATGCTAATATATCTGACACACACAGATCTCTCCGTATGTGTGTGCCATACACACACAAGGTCCACACTGTTGTACGTCCATGGACCTCACAGCTGAGATGCTGGTCCTTGCTGCAACATGAACAGGTGTCACATGTGAGCACACAGTAATATTAGAGGGTGTATATATAGCTGCAAATGCAAGATTAGCATACTAGCCTGGTACAGCTGTTGCCAATGCTAAGCTACATGTTAATATGACTATCATGCATTTGTTACTCTGTCACATCCTTGTTTATACAACTGTATGCACTACTCCCCAAAACAACCATTGTACACACTACTGTACAGAACAGAGATAACATGGATCAGATGTTTGACATTTAATGCTGAACTACATATATCACAGTCATATCCCACTGCACACACCTACACACTGATTTCTACATGGCAGTAGTTATGCAGGGCATCTGTGCATAGATACGTACTGCTGCCACATATGGATGATTCAAAGTATGTAGAGTACTCTTCAAAAACATCTACTACATGCCAGTAAATACATATCAGTTACATACCTTTACTTTGTATGGGTTTGTATTATTACGTTCCGTGTGTGTAGTAATACAATTTATTTTGATATATTTATTTATTTATTTATTTATTTATTTTTTTTTGAAATTTTTTTTGCTGTTGCTGGTCCTGTTGCTGTTGTTGTTGCCGGTATCTGTCTGTCTATGTCTCTCTTTCTTGCTTTCTGGCTTTCTTGCTTGCTTGCTTTCTCGCTCTCTCTCTCTCTGTGGCTGCAGTGAAATGATTGCATGTGTGGACAGCAGATACAGGCTGCTTTTAGAGGCATCTGCACATGTGCATGTGATGGCCTCTGCACCAATTGGTGGCCACCATTTGGTAATTGCATGCAGCCTGCTGTGTGGTAATTGCAGTACTCACTGTCATAGCAACCCAGGACTATAAATTGCTAGGTCAGGTAGGCATAGGCCTTTCAGCTTTCCAAAGTGGGGCCCATGCTTGTTTGCTGTGGACACCGTAGTGTAAGTCAGTAGGTTGGTATACTTCTTCTAAATGTTGCTAGGGGTGTAGCCAGTTATTTGTATGTTGTACTCAGAACTGAATGTTGACTCTCCCAGTACACAGTTGACAGTGTAGAGTTGTACTCACCCCTAGAAATGCTAACACAAGATACATGGGAGTATGGAGTTTCTTTACAACATCTACAATTAACTGCCATACATATGTAGGTATTGAGATGTTTCCATTTGGCACATGAACTGTTTGGGTACATCTATACTGTGGATATTAATGTACTCACTTCTGCAGTGTTTGTGCTTTTTATTTTGTTGACATTATCACAGGATGCTCATGAAACTGGACAATTCCAGTACTAAGTATGCCTACCTGCATCCTTGCTGTACCTTGAACACACTAGTATTTTGTACATTTGTGTGGCGATTGTCCTGCTATGATACTGTGTGGGGGTTGTGAAGTGCTGCTGTAACAGCATTTACTGCTAGAATGTCTGGTTCTGTTATCACAGTCATGTAATGCACTTCCACAACTACTGCTGGTATAGTTCCACAGAACAGGTGTCCAAGGTCCGGGGTTCAACACTGGCAGTGGTGTTTTATTTTGCTGCTGGGCAGAACAAGGCCCCTCATATGCTGAGTGACTAAGGCAATTTTAAGCAGTTGTAAGCGGGTTTGCGCAGGTTTGCGAGACGCTTAGCAATCCTTAGCTAAGCGCACACATGCACACACTCACACAAGCCTGCTAACTACTGCATAAAAGTGCTTACTCCTGCTAACCCCCGCACTAATTTCTTTGAAAGAAAAGAAAATGGGGAGATAGGAAAGTGGTGAAAAAGGGACACAAAGAGGGAAAGACAGTAGGGAAAACAGCTCGGGATGTGCAGGACGGGTGTAGGGAAGGTCCATAGCTGCCCATTTCTTTAACAGCAACAGCTGTGCATATACTAATAATGTGGATGGAATTTTAAAACCTTCCACCCCTGAGAGAGGGGTGAGGACAACAAAGTATGTTGTACTGCCAATTAAATTTCAGTTTATGTGTCCAGTGGACATGTGTGCAAAATAGGCAGCTATGTATGGGGCGTAATTTTTTTGTGGGTACAGATTGCCCCTTTTTTTTCAGGTGAGAGTGGTATGTGGGGTAGGGGAAGTAGGTATATTTGGGGAGGTAGGTTGGGGAGGTAAACAGACAAGACAAACAAGATGCATACAGGGGCGGAATATGACACATGGGGTGGGTGAACACCATTGATGGGGAAGGGTGTTTGGAAATCGCAAGCCCATGAGCCCACAGATGGCAACAGTGGATCTGACATCCCCACCCATGGGCAATCACCACTGCACCTTCACAGCCCGGAGGGTGGCTGTGCAGGGGGCTGCATAGGAGGGGCAGGTTCACCCATGAGTTGCGCCACTCTTGCCTCGAGCTGGCGTAGAGGATCAGCGACTGAACGCTTGATCTCCATACGCACCGCAGCCCGGACCGTTCAGAGGGTGATAGGTGGCCCTCCTCCGGCTATGCTTGCACAGGGGGTATGAGCCCCATCCCCTGCAGTGCTTCCACCTGAAAGTGGCACAGGGCCACCGGAGGAGGAGGTCCCGGGCTGGGCACCGGACATGCTGGTGCCAGGTGCCATTGCCAGCTGTGGTGGGAGAGGAGAGTCCACTGGGACCGGCGTTCCCATACATTCTATGTTTATCGGGATTTAATGACAATATGGGTTAGTAACAGACAATAGCATTCCAAATTAGTTGTAACAGCATGCAGTAGTATTCCCATTAACCCAACACACAAGAATTCCAACAGTTGAGCAGCAAGCATAACACATGCATATTTAGAACAACAGTAGACATTCCAACAGCATGCAGGGTTGATTGGTGGCAACAGGCCGCCAAGATTGTGGTATGTGAATAGGGCACATGCATCAAATTACATGCAGATATTTATGAACCAATAGGACATATGTCCCAACAAAGTTTTTCAGATTACACATACCCATTTAGGTGTGGAATGGCATTATTTATGACCATAAAGTAGGGTGTAAAAAGATCACTCCATTAACAACTTATATATACTCTTATAACTTTACTCTACATTCCTACTGACTGCTGGTATATATCCCCTACATGTATTACACTAGGCAGTGTCCATTAAATTGTGAAATGGGTTTTGATAGTTGTTTATATACCTGACCTGTATCTGACATACAAACTGTTCAAGATGCAGATGTTACTGCTACGTATTTATATATTTCATTCATATTCACATATCTACAAATCTGGCTGTCTTTAGGTGACATTATCAGCTATATTTACACAGACCCCTACATTTCTAGCAGCACACTGACATTTGTGGGGAACACAATCAGAAGCTACTCATGTGCCAGATTAACCTGTACATGCTAGCCATGAACCAACAGTTGAGGACTGTATATATGCTTAAGAGATACTGGCATTCCCTTCATCCACTTTATATGGACCTACACAAGTGTGGATTGACAGCACTTAATACAACTGTACTATTTCTATAATGCAAGGGTACAACAACATATCAAAGAAAGTGACATGGACACAGTCCAGGAATTACACCTTTATTAATTACATTACACACTTTTGTAGTGGCTCTCTCATTCATTTCATATTTTGGTGCATGCAGAATACTTTTATTCCAGACTTATTATACTTTCATTAATGGGTTACAACACTTTTTCATACTCTCTCACTTATTTTATATTACAATGCATGCAGAGACTTTATAAAGGAATTATTATACCTTTATTAATGGGTTACAACACTCTTTTTCATGTTCTCTCACTTATTTTATATAATAATACATGCAGAATAATTACTAACCTGCCTGGTGGCACAGCCTTAGCAGCCTATCTGCACAGGCTTGCCGATTCACAGCATGGACACCTGCAGCTGTGAAGTAAATGAAGGGATATTGAGACATACCTATCTATTATATGGACTACAATAGCATTTCTTACATACTTCATTCCATGGCTACCTACTCGGTAGTGAGGCATCTTGCATGTCACGGGCCTCCTGTATCCATCGGTTCAGTTGGTCCTGCTTCCATCTCTTCAGGTCTGCATGGTGGTGACAGACCTGCTTACCAGTCTGAGGGACGCCTGTGGCACTGGTGAGATCATGAGCTAACCGGTTCCAAGCCTCCGCTTTGTACTCCGTCCCTTGGAACTGGCCATGCAGGAGTCTTGACTCATGATGGTGAACAAGGAGCCAAACCATGTATTTTGACTCCTCGATGCCCCACCGGTGTGCTCGAAAGTGAGTACCCTCTCCAGCACCGGCCATTCTGACCGCAGATGGGAGCTACAACCAGTTATGGCGAGTATTTCCACCTATGGAGCTTAAATATGCCTCATTTTCCACATTTATTTGTGATTGGTCGTTTTTGAAAATTCTCAGCTAACAGCAAACCTGCTTAGCAATGGTTAAACTTTCATTTATAAGTATATGTATGTTAACAGTGCATGTTTATGCTAAGCTGTCATGGCTTAGTGGTTCAGTGCTTTTATTATGGTGCACAGTGTCCTGGGTTTGAGCCTTGTCATTGCTTTATATTTTACTACTGTCCAGACAGGCTAGGGGGTGTGGCTGTGTTTAGGCGACTTTGCTCAACTTTACTCTACGTTGCTCCACGTTGACCGACGTTGCCCTACGGTGCGCTAGTTAGCACGGTGCACAACTCCGAGCAAACCTATTGTGCTATGTAAAGCACTGCTTAGCGATAGGCAACTATATTACACTAGGTAAAGCGCTGCTTAGCTATGGGCAACTATATTGCGCTGGGTACAACGCTGCTTAGCTATGGGCAATTATATGTCAATATCCTTAATGCTGCTCACCTTCTTATATTTATATATATACATTTTGTTCACTAATACATTGGCCATTTCAATGCTTTTTACTAAAATTTCATTCATATATGTCAGGAATTATTTTATATACTAATTTAAAACATAAAATAGAAAGGAGAGTGTTGGGATTAGAACTGGGAATGCCTCCTCTTTGTGCGAAGGCTGTACCACTATGCTATTGCTATTAGGCTTAATTTGCGTAAACATTTCTTATTATGCTCTTCGATGTCGAAATTGCTAACTGTAGCTAAGCAATGGGCACACCTGCACACACACACACAAATACGGGCAGCTATATGGTGAAAAATAAAAAATAAATTTGCTTTACTTTTTATTTCATTTGTACAGGGCTTTTTAATGTGGGGGAGTGTAGTGTTGGGGGTATACACATTTGAGCGGACTTGCTCATATCTGCTGACATTTGCAGAGTTAGGCACTTGCAGGGGCGTGGATATTTGGACTGCTCGGCAGTCTGACACACCCCCTGTACTCCTACATGCTCCATGTTAGCCAGGGAGTTGAGTCAGCGCGCCCTCATGCATATGCATGACGCGCTGATGTCTAACTCTTAGACGGCAGTCTCCGAGTAGGACTTTGTTCGTCCTACACGGAGGATTACTGAATCCCCCCCGATATCTAAAAATCAACAACTAGATCTGAAAGACAGCATATATTTCTAAACAATAATATTCTTTCTACATAACAGTCAATCTTTATTTGTGGCAAATACATAAAAGCTATTTGAGAACATTGCGATATTTAGCCATTTCAGAGAATTTGTATTACCTTGTTTAAGTTTGTACTGATATCATCTTTATGCTTCCTGTAAGCTTTCAATAATATGATTGTGAAATATAATGATATTTAAATTAGCCAATGGTTTCTATATTGAAAAAAAGAACCCACCTCTGTATTGCTAAAGTGCAGGTTAAAGGTGATGCTCCATAAGAAACCTTTTCTTTGAAGCACATTAACCACTTTCCTGTAGGTGTATCAAATTGTAATGCTGACTAACATATGAATTAATTCATGCATCTGATCATTCATATAAGAAAAGACCATAAGTACAATACCCCAATAAATATAGCATGGTTCAACAATCATTGTCTTTTGCATGGTAAAAACATCTATGAATGTGTTCTAAATAAGGATAATATTCATTTATAAACTTAATCAAAAACAATTCATCTCATTGTTTTTTTAAATTATGACATATTTATGTAAAGCCTAATGTAACTATTACATTTTTGCTCTTAAAGATCTCATTAATTGAATTTCATATATAAGTAAATATAAAGGAGGACTACATGATATTTATTAATGCCAGGGTCTAAGCTAGGCTGATATAAATTGACAGCAATTTCATGAATTCAAGTGACAACCTGACCTTGCCTGAAGTATATCAGTATTTAAAAAAATGGCATAAAATTATACAATTCAGTGTGATTTAGAGGAAACTGACTAAGTGAAGGTGTAGATATAAGTTTTGATTAATGAAGAAATGTTGCAGACTAAAACAGTTACATAGCTAAGCTGTACAATGTACCTGGCTAAAACATCACTAAATAATAACAAAGAATGTTATTTATATCAATGAATTCCCCATCCTAACATGTGGTTATTCATAAATAACTAAAAAATTAGTACCCAAGTGAGCTTTTAAAACTGTAACATATACAGAAAATATATAAAGAGGATTAAACAATGCAATGTTAAATCTATAGATTCTGACAACAGCAACTAAATGAAAGCAGTGTTAACAGATATTGAACACCTAATCATAATGTAGTGATACTGACTATTCTGTGCTTAACATCCTGTTATACGCTGATCTTAGATTATTTTATATTGATTGGATGCTTGCCTTGATATTAAATGTTCTGTCATACACACTTCCTTATTTCTTAGCATTTTTGTCCTTTCTACCCTCCCTATACCATCTGTTTCAGTGAATGGTACAGTCTAGGTAGTCACTTCTACCCCCCCAATCACCAAATTTTCTATCTTTGAGACCTCATAGGTTCATAGATAGGTACTAGGCTATAGGCCCTGGGGCATATACAAGCCTAGCCAAAAAGGTACCCAGCTTTTGCCACCCAAGAAATTATTTTCCTGTGCCACTGTTGAGCAGAGCCACAGAGGTGATCCCTGAGGTGAATTTCCTATTTCCCATCCAATCATCAAGATTTTTCTTGAAGAGTGCTAATGAGGAGCTTTGTTTGATATAGATAGGTAGTTTATTCCAGAGTATGGGAAGTCTCTGGGACAGGAATCTATCCCTCCAGCATGTCCTGTTTATTGTGGTGACAAAGTTTAGGTCCCTAGAGCTTGTAGCTCAGAGGGATTGGGATTTCTTTAAGTGGAGCATGTCCAACAGCTCTGGGTTTGACATAGCTTTGTATGTTAGGCAGAGATCACCTCTGAGTAGGCGATATGCGAAGGAGTCAAGCTGGAGTTTTTTGAGACAGTCTGCGTAGGGCATCTGTTTGAGGCCGGTAATCCTCTTTGTGAGGTATTTCTGCAGCCTTTCCAGTTGTTGTAGATGTCTTGTGAGGTACATACCAAAAGGGGCGTTGTACTCTATAATGGGTCTAATGACTGATGAGTAGAGGGGAACAATGACCTCCTTTTATCTGGATGAGAAACCTTTTGTGATGAGGTGTGCCACGTAGAAGGATTTCCTGACTACTGTGGCAATGTGATTATCAAAGGAGAGACTACTGTCCACCTGTGTCCGAAGGTCTCTTATCACACTTTCGGTGTTAAGTATACTACCACCTATGTTGTAGTTCATGGGTACAGAGTTTTTACCAAAGGGGATGACAATGCACTTTTTGGCATTGAGCTTGAGGCCATGGCTTTGACATCAGGCATCTGTCTCAGTGAGGCCCTTTTGTAGCATGTCCACATCGTTAGGAGTTTCGATTATGGCTCCTAGTTTGCAGTCATCTGCAAACTTCATTAGCCAAAGACATTCTGTGTTAGCCTGTACTTCAGAGAAGTAGATACCAAACAGGAGAGGACCCAGGACTGAACCCTGTGGTACTCCACTTGTCACTGGCCTGAAGTTGGATTTGGAGTCTGCTTTTTCTGCAGTGAGCCAGTTGGCAACCCATCTTGTGACATAGGGATTTATACCTAGTTTAGTGAGTTTATCTATAATTCCAGAGTGGGGGATGGTGTTGAAAGCCTTGGCAAGATCTAGATAGGCTGTGTGAACCACCTTACCCTTGTCTACGGCTTTGGTGACTGCTCCAAAGAAGTCTATCAGGTTTAGGAGACATGATCTGCCTTTTACACACCCGAACTGGGTGGGGTCCAGAGTTTGGAGATTGCCAATGTCTTTGTTTATAAGTTCCATGATGATACGTTTCATGGCCTTGGAGACCAGGCTTGTCAGGCTAATGGGGCTGTAGTTCCCGGGGTCCGTGGTGGCTCCTCCCTTGTGGAGTGGGATAAATGTTGCTGTGCGCCATTCAGCAGGCATAAAGCCTGAGGTGAGGCTGTGATTGAACTTGGTACTTAGGTGGGGTGCCAGTTCATTCTGTAGTTCATGTAGAATGCAGCCTGGGATGTTGTCTGGTCCCATGGATGCTGTGTTCTTGGCTTTGGAGGGTGTGTTTTTTACCTGTGCAGCTGTGATTACAGGAACTTTGCATTCTTTCAGTATAGAGATGGGCTCTTTAGGGGGTGAGAGGGGGGTAAAGTTAGCACTGAACCTATCTGCCAGGATGTTGGCAATATCAGTTGGGTCTGTATATTTAGTGCCATTGTGCTGTAACTCAGAGCAGATCTGAGTGTTGCCATTGAGATTCTTGACATAGCTATAGAATGCTTTGTGGTTGTCTTTAGAATCAGTGGTGATTTTGTTTTCGTAACTAGCTTTGGAGGATTTTATCAGGGATCGCAGCTTCTTACTAAGGCTGACCAGGGAGCTCCTCCACTCATGGGATTTTACTCTCTTTTGCAACAGTTTCTTCCTCCTGTTGTACAGTTTGTTTATGGCAGGGGACCACCAGATTGGCTTCCTTTTTTGGAGGATAGCGTCTTGGTTCTGTTTGGGATAGCACAATCCATACACTCATGTAAGTGCTTATAAAGTGCAATTGTGTATGATTCAGTAGTCGTAACTGTATTGTCCATCTGCATGGGTGTCATGAAGTTCACCACTACTGTCTTAAGAAGCAAGAAGTTGGCTTTGGAGAAATATTTTACCATGGTTTCCTTAATGGGGGGTGGGGGCAGGATGTGGATATCAAGGGTAATTAGCTTATGGTCGGATCGGACCAATGAGGCGTTGACTTCAGGTGTGGAACACCGGTCACTCATGTTGGTAATGACTAGATCTAGGATATTGTTGCCCCTGGTGGGGGTGTGGATAAGTTGATCCAGGACATTGGAGTTTATGAATTCCAGAAAGCGTTGAGCGAAGGAGTTGGTACATGAGTAGTTTTCCCAGTTAATGGTGGGGTAGTTGAAATCGCCCATTATTAGGGTGTTTGGTTGAACCCTAATATTTTCCAGTACATCAAGAAAAGAGGAGTGGTAATCCTGGGGAATGGTGGGTGATCTGTAGCAAGCTACAATTTGGATTGCAGTTTTGCCCAGAGTTAGTTGCACTTGAATAACCTTGGCTGCATTATGCTGAGCAACTAGCCTGGAGGTGTGGATATCCTTAATGAATATGGACACACCTCCACCTTTGGTGATCCGGTCCAGGTTACATGGCCGAAAAGTGTGGTATGAGTTATAGCCTTGAACCAGGTCTCAGTCACTGCACAGATATCAATGTTCTCCATTTTAAGGAGTGCCTCGAGTGAGTGCATTTTGAGATTTAAACTTCTAGCATTGAGTAGCATCACCATCAGTTTTTGCTTGCCTGTTCCTGTTATGGTGGTGAATTTGTCATTTGAACCTTGCCTAAAAAAGGCACTATAGGGGTGGCAAGAACCTTAGCCAGTATCCGGAATCCCAGGGGTGACAGGTGCAGGCCATTTCTGGCAAAGCATTGTGGTCTGTCAACCATGTCATCCCAGGCAGACAGATACTGGATCCCTTTAGAATGGCACCAGAAGCTTAGCTAATTGTTGAAGTCAATCATTTTGTCCTTGTACTGCAGCATCATTCTGGGTGATGGCAGAATGCTACTCAGGGCTAGGCTCATACCTGCCTGGGCTACAAGATTGGAGAGCTCTTCCATGTCTCTTTTCATGTAGTCCACGGAGGTATGTCTCAGGTCGTTCACACCAACATGGGCAATGACAGAGTCATATTTGTACTTGTTGTGGAGTGACCTGAGTGCATGGGTTATGTGGCGGATCCTGGCATCTGACAGGCAGTTGACAGTAATCTTCCCCTTGTTTAGCCTGGTGAGTGGGACATCAGTGTGACTGACTATAGAGTCACCTATGACTAGTGTGTAGGGTCCGTTGTTTTGCCTTATTGGCTGTGGTTGAGTGCAGATAACGAATATCCTAAGCTTCACTGCTTACCTTCAAAGTATCTTAATTATGTCAATCAACTCTGAATCATTACTTTCAGCATTACACTAAGTAGTCGTTCTTAGGAAAGCAGCAATAAAATCTGTGGTTTTCAAACTATCTCAGGGAAGCAATATATTCATTCCACTTCACAAATAAGCCAATTGCTGGCAAAGCCAGATGTAAACTACTTTTCTTAAGTTTCAAAAATATTTCTACAAGTTGTACAGTCATTACTTCCACTGACATCAGTTATCTGGACACCAACACAAAAAGAACTATGCATTTCCCCATGAATACTCTCACTGGGATTACAAATATCTCAACATTACATAAAAGCTACAAACATTTCGGCTGTCCATAGTATGACCAGTTTGAGTAGCTGAGATATTTTAGTTACATATTAACATAAAAAGTAACAAGACGGTCAAAATATCTTTTACTCCATTCCATGCAAAGTAGATTTCAAATAATAATAACCTCGATTTTTAAAATCTGTCATGTAAAATAACTATTATCTGTGTTCATTGAAGCTTTTCTCCCCGGGCCTCTGCTGAAAATGGACATATATCCAGTTAGACCAGCCCGGTCAACAAATGTAAATAAAATAAAATAAATAAATAATACATTGTTGCTGTATTAGGTGGGAAGGCACTTCTAACAAGCCATTTAGAAATAAGACTGTCCTGTGAATTTACCACTCATGCTGAAAAGTCTTGCTCCTATGATGCAGTTTTTTGCAATTCAGAGACATGTTAGCCGCAATAAAGAAAGACCTTATTATTTATCAACTCATTTGCATATCACTGAAATGCATTTATTATGACACTGTGCAGAACACTCCTGATCTGCACATTATGATAGTTAACTGCTGCTCAGGTAGGCACTGGCATCTCCCCATTCACTCTCCCACACACATGCACTCACACACACACACACACACACACACACACACACACACACACACACACACACACACACATACACATACACACACACACACAAACACACACACACACCACAGTCACCATACTTGTCCATGACTTGTCTGGTCTCCTCCAGCTAGCATTTCCTCCAACCTCAATCCCAGTACTAGTTGAAGTGCCAGTATGCCACTGTTGTAGTTTCCATGGTGACTAGTGTTTCCCCAGACTCCTGAGTCTCATGATAGCTCAAGTGACAATATGACACTGTTGTTTCCATGATGACAAGTGTTTCCCTCCAACCTGATTCCCTTTACTAGTGGGAGTGCTGATATAATAATACCTGGTATCTAGTGGCTCCCCCACCCCCAATCGTCATTCTATTTCTGTGTTCATTAGTTGAACATGTACTTTTGGACTTATTCACCACTGCAACATAATGAGTCCAGCCATGTTGATCTACATAGCTGAGCGATTTTTTGGAGGCAGTTCTTGAGGAGACATTTTGTTAATTAGCATATGCCTCTCCCTCAGACTGTCTCATTAGCATTCAAAATGGCTCTGGAGACACCCCTGTGTGGTACTGCACATCTTGGTACTAGGGCATTATGCTGCACCCTGTTAGGGCTGCTCGGAATCACAAAAGGTTACCTTCATGTACACATTAAGGTACCTTTTTTAAATTTCCTCCTGATTTACAAAAGAGAAAGATGGCATGGCTTCTGCTGTTTCTAAGTAAGTTCAAAAAAGATAATGTGCTTTCACTTGTGCTTGCTGGTTTTGTGTCAGGCACCAAAAACTGACGATAACAACCAACATGTCTGCAACAGCAGCAAGGTAATATAACAGCTGTGAAACAGAAAGTTGTTGAGTCAGGTTATTTTAAAATTATCCCAGTCTGAAATGCATTCTGTACAAAGAATGCATAATGGGTGTACATTTAGAGGAGCACAAGACCTTTTTTTAATTTAAATATTTTTTCTCCTTACTGCTGCACTGCAAATTATTTCATTTCCAAAGTATTCTTAGCCAGTGTGGAATAGATGTTATAAGTTTACTGCCAGAAGTTCACCAAATGCTTACCCCCATATAAGTGGGGTATATGTTATAAGCCTATTGTCAGCATTTCAGCGATTGTTTACCAGCATATAATAGCTCCCCAAACCTTCCCATATATGCCTTCCTAAATGATACTGTAAAAATTACACAAATCGTGCATGTTGAAAATTTTCTCCCTTTACATTACATTGTCCTTATATTGCACCATTGTTCTTTTTTATTTCGGGGTTCATCTAAATGAAAATAATTGTTGAAATTAATTATGGCAACAGCTTTAATAAATATTAAAATATTTATATGCATTTAGTGGCATGTGGCATTCAATTAAGTTAATAAGTATTTTACTAAAAGCTACTGAAATTTAATTTCAGATATAAATACTGGGAAATCTGAACATAAAGGGTGTATTTTCTCTGAACAAGAGACAATTATTACACTCTCTGAGATAACCATCATCTATCAATTCTTTGTAAATTATCATGTGTTGTGCCCCCTACCCAGTGGCTGCTGGTGACTTCAAATCAAAGGCAGGAGACAGATGAATGGGTGGGGCCAATAGGATGGGGTCTGACCAACTAGAAAGGGGTGGAGTTATGTTCAAAACCACAAAAACTGGGACTTTAATTAAATATGCTGCCCTGGGTACCAAACCATCATTATGAAAGTCCAATCAAGACAAAATGAGGTGTAGAAGAAAAAATATTTCATTGCATTGGGTACGTGACAGCTTACTTAATATCTAGATGGAAACAAAAAGGTTGTGAGGCATTAAAAAAATAAATTACTTTTTAAGTACATTACTGGAATGCCAGTCAAAATAAAGTATAAAAAAACAAGCAGCACTCAACTCAAACCACTTCTCCTTGCACTGCAGTTCTAATTATAATTTATATTCAGCTTTATAAAAGTACCAAGTAACATGCTGAAAGTAGCAGTCTCTGTGATACCCCCACTTGTAAAAATGTTTCTTATCCAAAAAAGACCTGCTGCCTGACAACAACTATCTGCTTGTTTCATGGGGAAAACATGATCAAAGTAAAAAATGAACAGCAAACAAGAACCAATGTCAAGATAAATTGCTTAAAGGATTACTGCACAAGTTATGGACCACACATGATAGATTGGCATTCTGTTTAGTTTACAGGTAAAGCCTGCAAAGATGACTGCAAGTCTCCAACAAATGTAATGAGCTTCTTAAAATATTGTAATCCTGTCCTTTCTTATAAATACTGTTATATGCATTTCAATACCCAAGCCTTACATGTTATCTAGTTATGTAAGTATTCTCTGCATGGCAACAACAAAAAGGCTTTCAATGTTGGTAATTATTAAACAGTATTCTTATTAAAGCTTACTTGCATCTTACAATCTCAGACAAGCTTACCTGATGGTCATGAAAGCATTGCTACTTAAACACAAAGCAACAAGCATTGCAATGACATGCATTTTCTGAATAAGAAGCATAAATCAACAGTATACAAATATGACAGAAAACCAGAACATTCTGCAAAATCAAGGACAGATGAAAAGCCACTATAGTACTTGTGTATACCTTGGATGGGGGGATACTCTGCACACTTACACTGGATATCTGCTCCTTGCCTTGCTTGGACACATACAGAGTCACTACATGGGGTGTGGGGTGCAACAAGTATGCCAGAATTTGAAATGTCTGTGGCTGACAGTAATGGCCCTGACACATTTGTCATACCTCTCAACCTCAGAGCAAGAAATCTGGACAAAGCCATAAACAGAAGTGGGACAAAGGCCCAAAAATAAAGACAAATTTTAAATATTGCTCTTATAAACTTAGAAAGATAATAGAATAGTAGGTCTTGGATTAGTATGAAGTTTCTGAAGGGTATGAAATCTGAAACTCAAATTTCTGTCATTATTTTCTAACTTCAGTCTTTAATGATTTGCCACTAATTTGCTAGAAAACCACAATTTTATGAAAAATGGACCAAAAATCTGATACAAAAATATAAAATAGCCACACAATACAGCTGGGAACCTGTCAAAGAAGGGACACTTTTTAATATTAGTACTGTTAAGTTGAGCAGCTGACAAAATAAGAGAATCTACATGCATTTCTGAAATAAAAGTAATCTATAACTCTGATCATTACAATTATTCCTTCTTTTGCAGAGGGATTATTAGGGGGAGAGCAACATTTTCAGATAAAGTCGGGGACAGTTGAGAGGTTTGGATATACCTAATTCTATAAAGTGATTTATTTGTACGTACCTCTCAACCTCTTAATGCAGAAAATCTGGACAAGGCCAAATATATTGAGGGAGCATACAGATAGTACTAAATATTGATGTTGTATAAACTTATACTTATACAGTTGATAGAATAACAGGTCTTGCTTTAGCATGCATTTTTCTGAATAGTATGAAGTCGGAAACTCAATCTCTGTCATTATTTAGTGACTACATTCCTAAATGATTTGCCAGAAAAATACAAATTTTATGAGGAAAAAAACAAAAATAAGAAGCAAAAATCTATTCATTCTGTGAAAATCTGGATAGTTGAGAGTTATAGTTCAGCTGGGGCTGTCTTTGAGTTTGCTGCCATTTCCCCCTCATAAGATCATGGTCGAATGAGGCCTCCCCCCCCCCTGCAGCCATTCCAACTTCCCATTACTTGGCTATTTCACCCCATTTACCATAAGCACTGTAATGTGCATACTGTTTAATTTCTATGATGATTTGGATTTCATTTAAAAGTTTTATTTTACATTTTACAGTACAAACACTAATAGACATCTGCTAAACAAAGAAATGCAGTCTCACAATGAAAATAGAGTTAGCATTAAAACTTCTTTGCCCTTGAAACTCACATTCATTGAAACAGCATTGAAAACCACATTCAAAGAAAATGCATCTGGCCAGTGGCAGATAAAGATTAACTTTGGGCTGTTTTCAAATCATAGGCTCCTTGCACACGAAACATACATGTGTTCTTTGATACACATTCCAGATTGTATGAAATTATATTCCTCGTATTATACAGTACAGTTGTTAGAGGTCGTTTTAAATTTACTGTTTTGAACATTTTTCCAGTAAACAATGAAACAAAATGCATGCACCAATAATGACAAAACTGCCCAATTCAGAACATTTCCATCATAAAAGTCTACTCAAACTTCTACAATCCGCCAGTATCAGTAAATATGCACAATTCCAAAGACATGCATCTGGAGCATTTCTCCCCGGGCCTCCGCTGAAAACAGGCTCTGTGGAACCTAGTCGGACTTTCCCGGTCAACAAATGATAAATAAAAAAATAAAAATAAAAATCTCTGCAAAGTAAAAGTCATCTAAATAATTCCACATTAAAGAGATCTGTAACTAATGAAGAGGTTGCTGCTAACAAACAATTTTATATTTCATTGTTTCACCTACAAATAAAGTGCCTGTTAAATGATAAGCTAGCAATATTGTAATAGGGAATGGATGGCAAACTGATAACAGGTTTATAGTTAATAGGTATCTCCGCCAAAGAGAACATTCTCAGAACTGCAGCATCCACCCCCTTTAAAAGTATAACACAGTACAGTATCAGCAATGCATCTACATACTGTAGGAGTAGAACCCACAGCTTTCTGCATTGAAAACAAGTACACTACCTGTTGTGCTGTTAACAATGCAAGCTAATTCAGCATAAGCAGCACTAAACTTATCTTCCTCTGAAGCTCTTAGCTCCTTGTAAAATCCATTGGACACTCAACTGTATCTCTCAACTTTGCAGCACATGAGCAACAGAAATCTGTAAAAAGCCAAAATTTATTGGGGTGGGGGGGGGGTCAAAAGCCCAAAAACCAGGGACACATTTTAAACATTGCTTGTATAACCTTGGAAAGTTGCTAGAATAAAATGCTGTGCTACCACCATGCATTTCACTGCCAAGTTGTGAAACCAGAACCCTGTGCATTACAGTCAGAGCAACATACCACTCTGCTAAATCAGCTGTTTTTTGAAAGACAGGAAGACTGAAACTTAAATGGCTATCATTTAGTAGTTCTCACCATAGCTCTCAACCTCTTAGCACAAAAATAACTGCACAAAGCCAGTAATGGTGGAATACAGCTCCAAATATATTCAGTGAATTCAGTTCTCACCATAGCTCTCAACCTCTTAGCACAAAAAAACCTGCACAAAGCCAATAATGGGGAAATACAGCCTCAAAAATAGGGACAAATTTTGAATATTTATCTTATAAACTTGCTAGAATAAAATGTTTTGTGTTACCATGTACTTTCTGAAGAATATCATACACACACACAAACACACATACACACACACACGCACACACATACACACACACACACACACACACACACACACACACACACACACACACACACACACACACACACACACACACATACACACACACACACACACACACACACACAAACACAAACAACTTCCTGCAGTAAACTCGATTGCAAGCTCATATGTTGTCTTCCTAATCCAGACTGCTGTGAGACAGTCTGGATTCTGTGCACATGCTCCAGCGATGAGAGCCACTCCTTCCTTCCCATGAGAGCAAGCTGGATACTACCTAGCTTGCAGATGTTGCAGTCTGATCCTCTTCCAGTCTATGCAGTTGTAACTGCATAGACTTTTGGGATCTCTACAGTTGAATGTTGTCTTCCTAATCTGGACTGCTGGTGAGACAGTCTGGATTCTGTGCGCATGCTCCAGACTGGTTCACCAGCAGTCTGAATATTGCTCCAGACTGGTTCACCAGCAGTCCGGATATCGGGAAATGCTGTGTGTGCGCATGCATGACGTTCCGGGACTTGACTCATGATTATTTTCTTTTTGTTTTACTTTTATTTTTCTTTTTTTATTTACTTTTCTGTTTTACATCTGGGGGGGTTGCAGTCCTACAGCCCAATAGCAGGAGCTGCCCTTGCCCCTACATAATCTAAAGTAAGATCTGTTCTACGTAAAAACATAAATCAACATCTTGTATACTACTACTACACAAAACCAAGTGTAAGCATTGTCAACGACCACTAAAGTGACATTGTTTGTAATATGTTTTCCTATTAAAAACATTAATGTTATTTTTTATCACCTTCTCTCTTCTAAAATATGATCTAGTCTATGTAAAATTACAAATGAGAGAAATGCATCCCCTACTCAAAGTCTAGGTTTAAGTCTCTCAGATGGACACTAAAATGACAAGCTGTGTAACATTTTTATATACAAATCGTGTGTTCTTTTTTATTGATTTACTGATTTCATAACATCATAACATTCTTTTATTGAGCTTGCAAATAACAAAAATCAAAAGGAGAAAAATCCACTGACATAGCAAAACCTGCTTAAAGAAAATCTTAATTAAAGGTTCTCATCCAGTGCCAAAGAGGTACTGACTGAAAAAAATAGCAAATGCACAGTGTACTATAGAACAGGGACGTAAACACAATTTTTGAAAAAGAACTCCAAAGGACACTGTATATATTGGGTAACAATGACAATTCTGCCTGGTCACAGAACTGAGATGTCTCTGCATGTTATTAGGGTAATATACACATAAAACACACACAATTATTTACATTTCTTCATAGGCCAATAGGTATACACACTTCCTGTCTCCATTGCCAGCATGTATCTGTACTTTTCTCTCTCTTGTTTCGAGGTACAATGATTTCTTACTAGAAAATTAATTAAAATAAAGGAATAAATGAATCACTCCATCAATCATTATTAACATAACGTTCCATACACTAGTTTTCACAATACAAATCCTTATTATATCTGAGTTAGTTACAAAAGAAACTTCTGGACTTTTAATCATGGTAGAACTGACACTACATTGTCCAATGCATTTTTAACTACATGCTTTGAACAGGTTTTGGAAAGAGGTCAGAACACTGACAAACAACTGGTCCCGCTCTAAAATTACAAATCACATTTAAAATCTTGTATCAGATGTAGACTTCTACTTCCTGTATGAGTAACAATTATGTACATTTTCTGCATTCCTGTACTTAAGTCAAAACATTTACATATTTCTTGTGTCCTGGTTACAGTGACATAAGACTTTGGTCGGTCATAGAATGGATATGGCACTATGCAGCAGACATGCATTCCCATTTCAACTAGACAAAGTCCCATCCAATCACTGGGAAAGGAGCTAAAGCTCGCAAATAAAGTTCTCTGTTTTAGCTTTGCTGAAAAAAGGTTCTTCAGGTAAAAAGCCTGTTGCTTCTGGGGTGGAAGTGGTGGGTCCTTTGTTCTAGATGATAAGTTCACCTCAGTCTGCTGTTGTAATATAACTGACAAAGGCAACCAAGGTAACATAGCTGTCTCTGCTACAACAAGCAAACCAATCACCAAAAAAGTAAAATGATGCTACAGAAAGATCTGCTTTTTTTAAGCAGTTGATTAAATGATTTATAAAAACAAAAAAAAGTTTATTGTACTATACCTGGTTATGACCCTTTTATGGGACAGATGGTCTCATCAAAGAAAAAAATGCCCTGAATTGGAAGCAAAAGTATGCTAGACTGGCTGCCTCCATTATAATGTTTACACTGAATAACATGCACCTTAGTACTCGATACTAAGACTGATGAAGGGACATTAATACTGCATAACAGATAAAGGTACAATCAACCGATTCTCAATTTCTATCCACAATTGTTCTGCAATCAATTCTCTATGTCTTCCCAGCATGACTAGGCTTGCTTTATCAATGTGTTATATATTCTGAAATTCTTATACTATATCTGAGACTACTGCATCTTTATTGTGGCTATTCCTTCATTAGTTACACATCTCTCACTCATTCACTCCCCACTCTGTTTCTGTAAGAAAAAATACCTGCTCAAACATCTTTGAGTCTGTTTATAGTTATTTGTCTCTGTTTCACTTTGCATATTGTTAGCACTTATACTGCATACTTCATTTTGCGAAAAAGCTCCCCACTCAGACTTTATTGTTTCACTTCGCATGTTACACGGCATTCTCTTTCACATTATTTTCTTCCATTTAATTTCATCATACAGATTAAAGTCGGTTAACCTCTTTTCCGTTTTCTTGTCATCTGGTGGGGACCATACTCCATTATGTTGAACTGCTCTCACTTGTGTCCATATTGTCTAGGTCCTATTAAAGATGAGGCTTTTCACACGCAGCACACAGAATAAGATGTAAACAAATGTCTGCAAAGTAGAATACAATTATGGAAGTAGCTCTTATTGAGCAGCCCAGCATTTCATGTTCTCATTAGAAATGTCCATATTATTTTTGCACAGATTTTGATTGTCCTAAGGTTCTCCAGTGCAACAAGTCCAGGTTTCTTTTGCTTGGCTGCTATAAGTAGCTTCTGCTCAATTTGAAATGATCATCACCACAAAGACGCAATACATTATATGTTCATATTAATTAATCTAAACCTAGCACCATATTTGCAGTTTGAAGAGTATATTAAACACTAGCTTCAGCAGCCTACTAAGTAATGCCTCATAGGTTATTACTAAAAAAAAAAAACCTTGATATAAGAAACACAACTTATAACCTTCCAATGAATATATGTGGCTTATAGGAAAAATGATATTTTTTATGTATGCTGGGCTACTTTCCCGCATGTATTCATTTAGTCATTTAGTTAGTTGTTAGTTAGCTAGTTAGCCTGCATCAGCCATATCTAGCCATTCTGGCTCCCAGATGACAGATTAATTCTCTATTCCCACCTGGTACCGTATCACACATCACCCTTCTGGGAAGCGATAACTATGTTATCAGTAATTATATCGGGGTCTATATCACATAGTCAAAGTATGACAACTTCGGACATGATATGGTCAAAACCATAAGTTCGAAGTTGTCATACTTTGATTGTAAAAAAAATAAATAAAAATAAAAACAAAAGAACGTACCTGAGGGTTGTAAGCAGGGGGCAACCCCCAGCACCCTGCACACCCCCACTCTTTAAATATGCCAACTCCGAGATCACTCTACAGTGCAGTGCAGTAAAAGAAATTTTAATTTGTTTTCCCTTAATTTTTGATTTTTTTACATAGTCAAAGTTCTGTTACTTCAGACATATATGTTCGTACATATGGTAGTCGAAGTTACAGAACTTCGACTATGTGATATAGACCCATTATATCCTACTTTACACACAGTGGTAAGTAAGAGTCAGCCAACATCTATCATATGTAACTAAAGATATTTCTTAATGCACTTTATATTCCATTTACATGTTAGGTCTGTAGTATGCACTAATCACTGTGTTGACTTATGCACACACAGTGATGTGAGCTTCCAAACAGAAATTTGCATTAGCAGTTTTTATGCCATACCCTCTGATGCCTGACTTCTACAAACCTGTTCTCTTAAACTCTGCCAGGAATTAGCCCTAGTGAAGAAGTGTTTGTTCCACCAATATATCATTCCTATCCAAGATGGAAGGCGTAGTCACTCTCACCTCCTTTGGTTAGCTTCATTTATCACCAAAATCACTACTCAGTTACAGGTTGCTAGCACTCCCATTGGGTTTCCATCTGTTTGCACCTCAGAAACATAAAGGTCCTACCAAACACCCTAATATTGGGTGATTTCAATTACCCAGACATTAACTGGGAGAACTACTCAAGTACTAATTCCCTTGCCCAACATTTCCTAGAATTTATAAACCCAAATTCCCTGGTTCAGCTGGACAACACTCCCACCAGAGGTGACAATATATTAGACCTGGTCATCACCAACATGGGCAACCGGTGTTCCACACCTGAGGTCAACCCTTCACTGGTTAGATCTGACCATAAACAAATCCCTTTGGATATCCACATTCCACACCCACCCCCGGACAAGGAAACCGCTGTGAAAAACTTTCCAAAAGCAAACTTCACATTACTTAAGACCGAGGTAGAAAGTTTCAAAGCCCCCATGCTGAAGGATAATGCTGTCCAAGCTGCAAAATCCTTTACTAATACATTCTATGGGCACCTACAAGAATGAATGGATCATGCCATCCCAAGATAAACCAAGATTCAGTCCTCCAAGAAAAGGAAACCAGTCTGGTGGACTCCTGTCATAAACAAGCTATACAATAGAAGGAGGAAACTAGTACAGAAAAGAGCAAAATCCCAAGAAGGGAAGACATCCCTGATCAGTATCAGCAAGAAACTACAATCCCTCATAAAATCATCCAAGGTGAGGTTTGAAAGAAAAATTGCCAAGGACTCCAAAGATAACCACAAGATATTCTTCAGCTATGTCAAGAATTTAAGTGGCAATGCTCAGATCTGTTCGAAGTTAGTGCAGAATGGCACATCCTCCAAAAGGGTCTCACTGAGACGGATTCCTGGTGTCAAAATCATGCCCTCAAGCTAAATGCCAAAAAGTGCATAGTCATCCCCTTTGGAAAAAACAAAGTACCACAAACTACCACATAGGTGGTAGTCCCCTAAATACGGAAGACGTACTAAGGGATCTGGGGACCCAAGTAGATAGTAATCTCACCTTTGATAATCACATTGCCAAAGTGGTTAGAATATCCTTCTACATGGTTCACCTAATCAAAAAAGGGTTCAGATCCAGATCAAGAGGTCATTATGCCCCTCTACTTATCACTCGTCAGACCCATCATAGAGTTCAATGCTCCATTTGGGATGTACATTACAAGATACCTGCAACAGCTGGAAATCCACAGAAGTACCTCACCAAGAGGATCACTGACCTCAAACAGATGCCCTATGCAGCTCTACTGAAGAAACTCCAGCTTTACTCGGTTGCATACCACCTACTCAGAGGTGATCTCTGCCTGACATAAAAGGCCAAGTCCAACCCAGAATTGATGGACATGCTCCACCTAAAGAAAACCTTATCCCCTCGAGCCACACGCTCTAGGTATCTAAACCTCACCACAACAATAAATAGGATGTGCTGGAGGGATAGATTCCTGTCCCAGAAACTTCCCATGCTTTGGAACAAGATTCCAATCTACATTAGGCAGAGCTCCTCGCTAACACTCTTCAAGAGAAACCTTGAAGAGTGGATGGGAAACAGAAAGTTTACCTCGGGGATCACTTCAGTGGCTCTGCTGGACAGAGGCACGGGGAACTAATCTAAGGGGGCGGCGAAAGCCAACACATTCTGGCTAGGCTTATAAATGCCTTTGGGCAGCTAGCCTAGTACCTACCTATGAACCTATGAACCTCAGAACAAAACAGACAGTGAGCATGTTTCAGGCCACTTGTGAACTGCTAATATTTCTCATTTGAATCCCATTCACTGCTTTGCCTGTCTTCCTGTTTCCTTCTGCAGGTTTCTACGTACTTTTTATGCATATCCTTCTCTTCATTTTCTCCCTTACACATCACTGACTGATTGCCTTTTTGTAGGGATCCACACAGGTTCTAATTCTTTGTACCCTTTCCCTTTTCTCAATAACTACACAATGATCACTTACAGATTTATTAAGTCACATGACAGACGTGTGAAAGACAATAAGAAGACCTAAAGAGAGACACAGTTCAATCGCATCTGTTGAAACACTATGAAACAAAAGTGAAACACTCTATACTACCTCTTGTCCATTTGACTGCAATGACCTGTAGGGCTCCATAGATGGACATGTTTTATTCACCATGTACTGTACATGCCACCTTTGGAAGACATTCAGTCAAAAGGTTTGGAACACCTTTAATGTGCTGATGACACAGCGATGTACTTATAGTTTCATAGTTTCATAGTTTAGTACTAGGCTATCTGCCCTGGGGCATTTATAAGCCTAGCCATAGTGATGTGGCTTTTGCCACCCCATGTAATGGTACAAAAGTGTACAGAATAGATTTAGAAAACTGTGCCTCTGTCTAGTAGTGACACAGTGAAGACCCACTTACATAATAGAATTAGTTTACTGTGCCTCTGTCTAGTAGTGACACAGAGATGACCCCTGGGGTAAACCTACGATCTCCCATCCACTTGTCAAGATTTCTCTTGAAGAGAGTCAGTGAGGGGCTCTGCCTAACATGAACTGGGATTCTGTTCCAGAGTATGGGAAGCCTCTGAGTTATGAATCTGTCCCTCCAGCATGTCCTATTCATATCTGTGCTGAGGTTTAAATCTTTAGCTCTCATGGTTCTGATGGATTTGGATTTTTTGAGGTGGAGCATGTCCATCAATTCCTGATTGGAAATGGCCTTGTACGTCAGGCACAGATCACCTCTGAGTAGGCGGTATGCTACTGAATAGAGCTGGAGTTTCTTTAGTCTGGCAGCATATGACATATGTTGGAGACCCTCGATCCTCTTGGTGAGGTACTTTTGGGGTCTCTCTAGCTGTTGCAAGTGCCGGGTGAGGTACATACCAAATGGAGCATTGTACTCAATCATGGGCCTGATAAGGGAGGAGTATAGGGATACAATGACCTCCTTTGATCAGGATGTGAATCCCTTCATGATAAGGTGGGCAAGGTAGAAAGTCTTTCTAACCACTTTGGCAACGTGGGTGTCAAATGAGAGGTCACTATCGACTTGGGTCCCCAGGTCTCTGATTACTTTTTCCGTACTCAGTGGGTTACTGTCTATGTGATAATTTGTGGGTACTTTGTTTTTCCCAAAGGGGATGACTATACATTTTTTGGCATTTAGTTTAAGGCCATGACTCCGGCACCAGTTGTCCGTTTCAGTGAGGCCTTTCTGTAGGATGTATGTGTCAGCTGGTGTATCGACTATGGAGCCTAGTTTGCAGTCATCTGCGAACTTTGTCAGCCACAACCCTCCCATGTTTGCTTTCACATCTGAGAAATAAATGCCGAACAAGAGGGGTCCCAGGACAGAGCCCTGTGGGACACCACTTGTGACTGACTTTGAGTCTGACATGGCTCCAGCGATTTTGACTTTATGGGTTCTATCCTTTAGCCAGTTTGCAACCCATCTTGTGACATATGGATTTACATTTAAGCTGTTGAGCTTGTCTATGATGCCAGAGTGGGGTATTGTGTTGAAGGTTTTAGCCAAGTCCAGGTAGGCTGTATGGACTGCTTTGCCCTCGTCAATGGCTCTAGTGACTGTTTCGAAAAAGTTAACCAGGTTCAAAAGATAGGATCTGCCCTTTACAAAGCCGAACTGGGTGGGATCAAGTGTCTGTAAGTCCCCAATGTCTCTGTTTATGAGTTCCATAATGATTCTTTCCATAGCGTTGCAGACCAGGCTTCTGCTTCCCTCAGGAGTCTCCGTACCTGAGGACTTGGAATGCATTCATATCTGGATGGTTGAAAATTGATTAAACTCAGTACCTTCAAAATATGTTCTTTCATGCCACTCTGAGGGATTATTCAGCACTAAATTTGTCTACCAGTACTATCTACAGTGAAGACTTTGTGTCTAAGATACATGATATGGTGTGATTATTGATAATACACTGCTGATGCTAAAGGACAGATCCCAGATGTTGCCACATTTTCTTGTTTCCTTCTCAGGAACATCAGCCTCGCCAAGTACCATATTTTATCTTCAGGTTTCCCTACTGTGATGCATGCCCGAGACCCCCTCATCTGGATGACAGACTCCTGGGGCTTCTAGATTCAGAACTTAGTCATCTGCAGCGTGTACAAATTTCTGCACCTTAGCTACTTAGCAAGGTGTCTACATGCCATCACAACATGCTAGTTCTGCAAATATTACGCTGGCTTCTAATCAGGCAATGCATCATCTATAAATTTCTAGTCCTTTTCTATCCAGATCTAGATCTAGATGGCTAGGGTCGCTAACATCTGTAAGATCTGTTGAACTGGTACTGACTGACTTAATCCCAGCATTCTGCATAACAGGCTGTTAGTGCTTCCAGAGTTATGGCTCAAATCAGGCATTTCACATCAATGACCACATGCTTAATATAAATTAGCATGTGACTGACATGACTGTCCTGAATGCTTTACAGTAGGTAATCCACTGTTTTTTTGTTTATTTTTTTTCTACTTAGACTAAACTGTAAAAAGGTCACACACAAACCATTCAGGAAAAACTCCAAAAAAGACCCAGCTAAGTTAGAGCCTTTATTGTGTAATACATTAAATCTCTTGTAGTGGAAGCCCATGAGATAAATGCAAATGACTCATTGAGTACATATCAGTGTTTCAGCTACATGGCTTCTGAATACCTACAGCTTTTCACCTTTTAAGTCTTTACTAGTAGTACATTTAAATCAATAAAGCCAAACCCCACTAGCTGTAGACATGTAATGTTTTCTGTTTTTCTGACCTCGTCAGTTCATCATAAGTAGATTATGTAGCTATACTTTGGAAACAAAGATCTTAAGAGCAAACCTGTTGCTAATGGGATTTTGCTTTATTGGCCTGAAGACATGGTGGAGCAACTCCAGGTGTAACATTTGAGTACAGGGGAGGGGATTAACAAAGGGTAAATTATAAATGAAAAAAATCCCACAGGTGAAGCAGTCAATGGTAAAATGCATAAGATATCCTTAGATTCTGTGCCTTAGAGTGCAGATAGTAAAGGGCCAGTAGGACAGGCCGGTAGACCCAGAGATGGATGAGGTCACCGGGATGTACAGAAAAAAATGAAGCATAAGGGGATCAAAAAAAATCTTTGTGCCAATAAATTCAAAACAAATTTGAATATGACTCTGTTGCTGCTGTTCCCCCAGGCTTTCAATGTGCCACTGGAAAATGTGGTTGACAGTTTTGCTGTCAGTCTTTGTAAACTATGTGTCAATCAGAAGGAAGTGAAGATGTAATCCCTGCCATTGTTTGAGTATATCTCAAATTAAAGTACATTTCAAAAGCATAGTTTTGCAGGGGAATGAAACAGGAAGTTAGGGATCTGTCTTGAAAAGTCTGTATCTCTTCACACTCCTCAATAAACATAGCAGTAAACAACTATTAAAAAATTAAAAGAATATGTTTGGTAAGTGTAGGAAGACACTTGAAAAGGCTTCCACAGGAAACAGGTGAATGTGTTTGAGAACACCATTTCCCTTCATACTGCTTAAAAGTTTATAAGAAACTTTCAAAGCTCCAGTATGGACCAAAGCAGTAACTGAAAGACCCATCTTTTCACAGCTTAAGGAGATGCTTCATACACCTATTGACTGCAGATATAGCAGCATATTCTCACTGACATTATACCAGGATATGCAGACAGAAACAAGGGCAATGTGGAAGAAGGATACCCAGAGAGCTCCAATAGTAGTAGGAGCAATGGATATTATAAAAAAGAATTTACTTAGATATGTTACTGATAGATGTAACACCATACGAATTGCAAGAGAAGCCAATACTGGTCACATTGTGGATTCTGCAAAGAGCACTTCTGCCTAACATCAAAGATTGAAACAATCACCAAGAAACATCATTCTGATGAAGTCTTGAGTACTATAGGATGAAAGTGTTTAATTCCTTTGCACAAATAAATGTTTTATGTACTGTCTACCTGTCCACCTGTTTCTTGGTGTTTCTAGTATTCTGGGGGGGGGGGGTGTAGCTTTGCCTCTATTTTAGTTTAAATACTGAAACAATACTAACTTCATGAACTTAAATCATACTCTGACTTAGAAATGGGGTCCATTCCCATCATGCTATTAGAAACCCAAGAGACTTTGAGAAATTAAAAAGGATAAAAACAGTATGAAAACAAAACTTATACTTGTAACTCCGTATGAATTACAGAAGGAGTTCATACTAGGCACATTGCAGGTGCTGCAAAGAGCACTTTTGGCTAACATCAAAGACTGAAACAATACTAATCTCATGAACTTTAATCAAACTTTGACTTAGGAATCGCGTCCATTCCCATTATGATAATAGAAACCGAAAAGACATGGAGAAATTATAACAAAAAAAAAACAGTATGAAAACAGAACTGAAAAAAAATTATTAAACAAGTTTAAATATTAAAGCCAAGTGACTCCAATTTAAAATTTGCAGTTTAAATCCAAACCAAAGGTAAGTACTAGCAACCCATCTGCAGGCTATTATTAGCCTAGCAAAAAAACTCTATTCAGAAGTTTCCTCTAGCATCAAGTAGGGCAAGACATGATAAACCTGGAGAGAATTTGAGGCTGCCTATCAAATTATCTAGGTTTACATTTTAGGTGACAAAGATGCTACTCTGTTTGACATGTAGTGATTGTTTTTTCCAAAGCAGAGGTATACATCAGTATATGAATCCATAACACCAATATGCCTTATATGCTGATAAAGGTTTATTTCCTTTTTAAGGTACCTGTGACGTCTCTCCTCTGGGCCAGTGATCAAGGAGCCTCAATCCTCACCATGGACACTGGTGAGGAATGTTTACTTGGAATAAAAATAGATGCACACAGTATTTCCAGATGCAGTTCTCTGCACCAAGCACAATTTCCCTTAAGAGTGCACAGGGAACACATTCACGTCCTGGGGCTGGGTTTCCCCCTCTCTCTTACCAGGTCCAAAATAAGACTCCACACAAGCACAGCTGTAGAGTTGAGTCCTCAGCCTAGTGTTGCAAATCAAGTCCTCCACCACCCTCTCTGTGAGACCAGTGCTTTGCGTCCCTGCTCCAAGTAGCTGACCAATACACTCTTTGAGATTTGATTTTCATACACACACACACACACACACACACACACACACACACACACACACACACACACACACACACACACACACACACCTTTGGGAAAGGATGGCACAGATAACCCGCTCTCCTATCCTTTGCGCAAGCTATAAGGTAGTTACACTGCCACCAACCAGCTATTCTAAGGCTCTTACAAGGGTACCTAATTATACTGAGTGAAATACTAATACAAATGGCAGTGTTTGGCCAACGCAGCAAGACTTTCAGAAGTGGTCATAGTATCACCAAATAAATAAAAGTACTCTCAAATGTTAAAATGAGGAAGTAAGGATAGCTATGAAGAGGATGAAGAATGGAAAAGCTGTTGGTCCAGATGACATACCTGTGGAAGCATGGAGGTGCTTAGGTGAAATGGCAGTGCAGTTTTTAACTAGATTGTTTAATGAAATCTTGGAAAGTGAGAGGATGTCTGAGGAATGGAGAAAAAGTGTTTTGGTACCGATTTTTAAGAATAAGGGTGATGTGCAGAGCTGTAGTAACTACAGAGGGATTCAATTTATCAGTCACAGCATGAAGTTATGGGAAAGAGTAGTGGAAGCTAAGTTAAGAAGGGAGGTGATGATTAGTGATCAGCAATATGGTTTCATGCCAGGAAAGAGCACTACAGATGCAATGTTTGCTCTGAGAGTGTTGATGTAGAAGTACAGAAAAGGTTAGAAGGAGTTGCACTGTGTCTTTGTGGACTTAGAGAAAGCATATGACAGGGTGCCTAGAGAGGAGTTGTGGTATTGTATGAAGAAGTCGGGAGTGTCAGAGAAGTATGTAAGTGTGGTACAGGATATGTACAAGGGTAGTGTGACAGCAGTGTGGTCTGCGGTGGGAGTGACAGATGTGTTTAAGGTGGAGGTGGGATTAGATCAAGGATCAACTCTGAGCCCTTTCTTATTTGCAATGGTGATGGACAGGTTGACAGACGAGATCAGACAGGAGTCCCCGTGGACTATGATGTTTGCAGATGACATTGTGATCTGTAGTGTGAGTAGGGAACAGATAGAGGAGACCCTGGAGAGGTGGAGATATGCTCTAGAGAGAAGAAGAATGAAGGTCAGCAGGACTAAGACAGAATATATGTGTGTAAATGACAAGGAGGATAGAAGAATGATGAGGATGCAGGGAGTAGAGGTGGCAAAGGTGGATGAGTTTAAGTACTTGGGATCAACAGTTTAGAGTAATGGTGAGTATGGAAGAAAGGTGAAGAAGAGAGCACAGACAGGATAGAGTGGGTGGAGAAGAGTGTCAGGAGTGATTTGTGACAGACACGTACCAGTAAGAGTGAAAGGGAAGGTCTACAAGAGGGTAGTGAGACCTGCTATGTTATATGGGTTGGAGACAGTGGCATTGACAAAAAGGCATGAGTCAGAGCTGGATGTGGCAGAGTTAAAGATGTTAAGATTTGCACTGGGTGTGACAAGGGTGGACAGGATTAGGAATAAATATATTAGAGGGTCAGCCCAGGTTGGAAGGTTTGGAGACAAAGCCAGAAAGGCAAGATTACATTGGTTTGGACATGTGCTGAGGAGGGATGCAGAGTATATTGGGAAAAAGTTGCTAAGGATGAAGCTACCAGGTAACTGGAAAATTGAAAGGCCTAAGATAAGGTTTATGGATGTGGTGAGAGAGGACTTGCAGGTGATTGGTGTGACAGAGCAAGATGCAGAGGACAGGAAGAAATGGAAACAGATGATCTGCTGTGGGGATCCCTAATGGGAGCAGCCAAACGAAAAAGAAGAAAAAGACTCTCAAATGTTAAAATACTCTCTAAACACCAGCCACAATGAAATGTTTAAATATATTTAATAATAAATAATAAAAGAACATGAACATACTAAATATCTACTTATAATAAATACCAGAGTTTCAGGCACAGAAAATATTAAAAATAACACAGATGGAAAGGTTCATACAGATACTGAAAAACAATACATAACTAATCTCAGTATATTTCCCCTGACTGATCTAAAGAATTGCTGTCCCTTTACTAAGCAAGGCAAGATGAAGTGGGTGAGTGATCTTTCTTTGTCAGGTTTCAAAAACAGACTGCCCTGAGACTTATGTCTCATCTAGCATTAAAATATAATTTCAGTGCTGGATTACAGAATAACATCACACATATATGGTCATCTGACTTCTGGTTCCCACACTACCCCCTTTACTAACAACTGAACCAGAATGTAGCACATATGTGTTACCATACGCACACACATAAAGAGCTTTGCTAAGATGTGTTTTAGCATCTGGAAGCTATAAAACCATTTCAAAACTTCCAACCTTCCAGGGTAGCAATTAGTTCACCCCTAAGGACAATACAGTAGGATTCCTAGTCCTGATTTTCACAGACATTTTGTCTCTGCCTGAAATCAGAACTGTAAGATACATCCCCGGATTCAGTAAACTTCCATTCAGGAATAGCTTATTCCTGCACGGAAATGACCATTCCCAAGCAGCACAGCAGTGCGCCATGCATATTCATGAAGGTGTGCTGCTGTGCTGTAAAACGGACACAGTTCTGTGTACGAGTGCAGGGGGTGTGTCCGAGAGCAGTGCTCTCACAATACACATGCCCCCTGCACACCAGAAATGCCGTACAGCAATTTAAATAGAGCAAGAATGCTCATAACACCCCCAACCCATCAGGGTAAGAAATCTGGACAAAGCCATAAGAGACAATCGTCCCAACAAAGCCAGAAAGTTGATAGAATAACAGGTTTAGCATTAGCATGAATTTTCGGCAGGGTATGAAGCATACAACGTGCACCTCTCAACCATCAGAGTAAGGAATCTGGACAAAGCTATATGGGACAATCATCCATACAAAGCCAGAAAGTTGATAGAATAACAGGTTTAGCATTAGCATGAATTTTTTGGCATGGTATGAAGCATACAACATGCACCTCTCAACCCATCAGAGTAAGGAATCTGGACAAAACCATAAGGGACAATTGTCCCTACAAAGACAGAAAGTTGATAGAATAACAGGTTTAGCATAAGCATGAATTTTCGGCAGGGTATGAAGCATACCACGAGCACCTCTCAACCCATCAGAGTAAGGAATCTGGACAAAGCCCTAAGGGACAATTGTCTGTTCAAAGCCAGAAAGTTGATAGAATAGCAGGTTTAGCATTAGCATGAAATTTCAACAGTGTATGAAGCATACAACGTGCACCTCTCAACCCATTAGAGTAAGGAAGATGGACAAAACCATAAGGGACAATTGTCCATACAAACTGAGAAAGTTGATAGAATAACAGGTTTAGCATTAGCATGGATATTCTGAAGGGTACGAAGTAAAAAACACAACAAATATATATTTTTAACGTGTAATAAAGTTTAAGCATAGCTGTGCAGATGTGCCAATTGCTTAGCTATGCTTAGCCCAGCTGAAATGGCATGATAAGTTAAATAGCAATAGACATCCAACATAAACATTAGTGCAATAGTGTAGCAGTTAGAGCGTGTGGCTTGTATGTAATCATTCACGGTTCGAACCTCACTCAAGCCATTTCCATTTTGTATGTGTAATCATTACAATTTTAATTTATTTGTAAATTTATGTAGGAAGTAACTTATATTTCCCAACCAGAGTAGTGTATTAGGCCCAGATGTGAGGTGTCAGTGTAATAAAGTAGTGAAATCCCCATATAAACACAAGTGCCCCATACAGTATAATCACACAAGAATAAATGTAATTACAGCACATTGGGGGATGTCAGGGAAGGTAAACAAATTTATAATATGTAATGAATAATGACTCAATCCCATAAAGGAGGTAGTCCAATAAAATAAAACATAAGCAATGCTAGGCATTGCACTGCTATGCTAACCGGGTGTAAGCATTGTGTACATATGAATGCTAAGCAATGAGTAGCCCAGGTAAGTGGACTTGCCCATTGGTAAGCAGTGCTGAACCTGCACCATTAAGCACTGCAACCTTAGCTAAGCAGGTTTGTCTGCAGCTTAACTTAGCTCAGCATATTCAAAACTGTCCAATCACAGCAAAGGTCAGGAAATTGGCCATATTTAAACCCTGCAGACAGGAATACAGCTCATAACTGGTTGTATCTCCCCACTGTAGGCAGTATGGCAGGTGTCAGAGAGGGCATGCACTTTCAGGTGCAGCGCTGGGGCATACAGGAGTCCAAGGACATGGTAGGACTCCTGGTAAAAAACATGATGCGAGACTGCTGCAGGACCTTGTACCAGGGCTCCTAATACAAAACGGAAGCCTGGGAAAGTCTCGCCTGTGATCTCACCATTGCCACTGATATCCTTCGGACTGGTGAGCAGGTCCAGTGCCACTATGCCGACCTGAAATGGAGGAAAAGGGAGCTCTTGGAACAGTTGGTCCAAAAAGCAAGAGAGAGGGGAGATGTCCCAGCAGTGTGTAAGTATTCATAGCAATAACTGTTTACCAAAGTCCAGCCTGTGTATGTGATGAATAGGTATGCCTAAATGCTTCTCTATTTTCATTACAGCTCCAGTTGAGTGGGCTGTGAACCAGCAAGCCCATGCCAGTAGGTTGCAAAGGCTGCGTCGCAAGGCTGGTGAGTAACAATCCTACTTGTAGTAGTCATACCAGATAAATATAAAGGAGTAAAATGTCACCTGGCAGTATAAAAAAATCTGTACGGTTTGTACTGATTAAACCAGACAATATGACAGTAATAGTCCCATATAGGTCATATTTTAAATAAAAGTGTAACTGTCTGGCAATAACGTTCTAAATCCTGGACTGGTTGTGTTTACTCTGGTATTGTATAGCTTGACATGTTGCATTCACAAAGATCTGGTATCTGAATAGTAATTTTGTGTCAACCACTGTTTCCCACACTATGCTATATAAAAATATGTCTAAGAATATCTATATAAGAATGTTGTAATTACAAGATCAGAGTGTACAACCAAGACAGACTTAGATAGACAACACTGAAGGAAGAAACAGCAGATTTTTAATAGCTCACTCTGATGAAACACAAATTGTTGCATCTTTAGCAGACACAACCATGGTTCGAATTCCAGAAGTGGTAGTAAGCTGTATGTATAATTTTAACTAAGATTTTGGAAATATGTGTAGAAACAGTCAGGTAGTGTTAACAAACATTCCCCCCACATGCCTTCCAGTTAAGAGAAGTAGAAAGTAGCTATAAGACGGTTGAATTATACACTGTGTACAAACATACCACTGCCCAAACCAAAGCCATAGGGTATTGTAATAATGCCTGTAGAGTAATGATTAGAGCAATGATCATTAAAGTTGTGAGTACTGCAAGAATATAGAAGTTAATTGACACCCCCCACCATATCTGCAACAATAATCTAAACACACAAATCAATGGGTATGTTTTACACCAAACCTACTGTTGGGACATATGTCCTATTGTTCAACAAATATTGAAATGTGTTTCTATTAATGTTCCATGTTGAAATACTATCATCGGTGGCCTGTTGCTATCAATGTAACCTGCATGCCGTTGTAATGGCAACTATGGTTTCATGTATGCATGTGCTCTGTTTGCTATGCAACTGTTCAAAATCTGTTGTTTTGGGTTAATGGGAATATATATGCATGCTATTATAACTAATCCTGGATTGTGTTGACTATTACTAACCCACATATGTTTTAAAATTGCAACACCATAGCATGTTGGGAAGGCCAGTCCCAGTGGAACCACCTCTCCCACCTCATCTGGCTGTGGCACTAGGACCCATCACATCTGGGACCCACCCCGGGACCTCCTTGCCCACTGGTCCTGCACCACCTTGAGGTGGAACCACCTCAGCAGATGGGGCTCGTCCCCCCATCAGTGGGTGCGGACAAGATGTCACCTGAAGCCAGGTCCAGGGATTGGTGCATAGAGAGCTCTGAAAGGAGTTTGGAGATGTGCTACACCAGCTTGAGGGCCGCATGGCACAATTAGAGCATCAGCCTGCCCCTCCTGCTCAGCCCCCAGCAGGGCGGTGAAGGTGCAGTGGTGACTGCCCATGGGTGGCAACCTTAGTCCCACTGTTTCCATTTGGGGGCTCATGGGCTCCTGATTTCCAAACACCCCTCCCCGCCCAAGGTGTTTACCCCCCACATGTGTGATATACTGCCCCTGTATGCTGTTTTGTCTGTCTTGTCTGTCTTCCTACACAACCTACTTCCCCAAATATACCAACTATCCTTCCCCAACATCCCACTCTCACCTTAAAAAAAGGGCAATCTGTTCCCAAAACAAATTTCACCCCATACATAGCTGTCCATTTCACACACATGTCCACTGGACACATGTAATCTGGTCTAATTGGCATCACAACACATTATTGTTGTCCTCCCCCCTCTCCCAGGGGTTTGAGTGTCCAAATATACCTCCAAATTCAGTATATATGCACAGCTGTTGCTGTAGAAGAAATGGGCAGCTATGGACCTTCCCAACACCTGTCCTGCACATTCCTAGCTACTTTCCATATTGTTTTTCCCTCTGCATGCCCCCTTTTCACCACTTTCCTATCACCCCCTTTTTCTTTTCTTTTAAAGAAATTAGCATGGGGGTAAGCAGGACTAAGCTCTTTTAAGCAGTAGTAAGCAGGATTAAGCCTGTTTGTGTGGCGCTAAATAACACCTGCACAGATTAACTACTTTTAAGGCTAACTGTCTGTAAGCATATTTAACTGGAAATTAGCATTGCTTACTGCTATGCGAACCCACACAAACCTGCTTACAACTGCTTAAAAGTGCCTTAATCACTCTGTATCCAACAGCCCTTGTTCTGCCAAGCAACAAAATAATCAGCCCTTGCAAGTCTTGAACAAGGACCCTGCACACCATAGCCACAGCAACTTATCACTACGCCATTTGAGCTGTAGATATGTCTGATGTTTTTTCAAACATATCATGCAGCACAGTCACTCAACAGTAGGGAAAATCTATTATATGTGTGTGTGTGTGTGTGTATGTATATATTATATATATATATATATATATATATATATATATATATATATATATATATATATATATATATATACCTATATATATATATATATATATATATATATATGTGTGTATATATATATATATATATATATTTATAAATATATATATGTATATGTATACATTTGTGACTGATATATGTAGTCACATACACATATACCTGTATTATGTCAGCCAAACCATTGGCAGGTCTGTGAGTAATGGCATTGTAACATAATAGTCTACTTATGCCTGTTGCACATCTTCCAGGTTATCACAGTAATATCAAACCCTACTGTGCAATCAATGTACTAATGTATGGTGCAGCTATATTAATACAGTATCAATACTGATGTCCCTTTTGACACTCATTTATAAATGCCATTGTCCAGACATACTGCTGTAACAGGTTGAGAAGTATGATTGAGCAGCAAGATTGTAAATACAGTGTGTTATACTAACATTCAACAGAAATATATACCAGGTATCCCCTGAGCACATGTATATATGCATATGTTCAGCTGGAAGGCACAAAACTAATCACATGGGTTTCAAGCAGTCAGGTAAATAGGTTGTGCATGTTGCACATGTGTGTAATATAAGTGTCAGTGCATACAACAGACATATATGTGTACAGCTACTGGTGGTTGCATTGCCCTGACACTGATATGGGTACTAGAGTAGCCATGATTATCAGGTATTAATCAGAGAAGTGTCCACCTGTGTTATGACCCTCTGCCCATGGCTATCACTACCAGCTATATCAACACCTATATACAGTGGATATCACAAGTGTGCACACTCCTGATGGAATGCCAGGTTTGTGTGCTGTATGACAATCAGACCACAGAAGATCATTTTAAATAATGTTTCTCATCTTGAGTGTGACCCCTAACCTGTCCAATTCCATTGAAATACAGTCAAAGGTGTTTCTAGGAAGGTGAGCAACTATTGCCAAGTGAAGATGTGCCATGATGTTAGAGTCCAGATTAAGATGGATGAGTGCTGTAACCATCTCAAGAGGTGCATACACAAGTTAAAGAGTGTGCATACTCATTCAACTGGATTATTGTACTGAGTATTATTTTCATGTTTTTACAGACCAGATTGTTATGTTTTCAATTGAATTGTACAGGGTATAGGTCACACTACAGGTGGGAATTGTTATGAAATGAGTTATTGTGGTATAATGTTCCAATTGCACAAATTCCAGACAGTGTATCAGGGGTGTGTACCCTTTATATCCACTGTAGCTATATTGACAGAGCAGTACCTGACCTGTATATCCAGCCTCTACCAAGGAAGATTAATCCCCTTTGATGGACAGCAGCAATATACAAACCACATAATAGGTTGCTACATTGGCTATACAGGGACACATAGGTGCAGGCAACAACTTTGAAGCAAGTCCATCTATATCTGAGCAAGCAGGTAAGTTCACTGGTGACATCCTCTCAGGCTGACTATGACTATGAATCGGACGTATCCACACCACCAAGGACAATTGCAACCGTGTCTCCGCATATGTTGTAAGTCTCAGATGAAAGAACATAATTCACCCTGTACTGGGGGTAAAGAACACCTCATACACACATGCTGTGGATATAGGCAACCTGCATCACACAGGTTAGGTGGGATCATCAGAACCTTGTCCACCCCAGTTGTACATGGAGATATGCACATCAACCACACTCCTTTCCTCAGCAATGGTGAGCATGTACATATTGCCTACTGATGGCACCAACAGCATATCTCCATGGGGCATAATAACATCAGTGTCTGCCTCCTACATGAACTCAGGCATGTGCTCAAAGCTCCATCACACACCACAGTCAAACACAGACCTGCTACCATTCACACACCATCCACATGGAAGATAACCACTGTCAACCCTCTACACAGAAATAAATAGAGGATAGAGGATTATGCAATCAAGTGTCCAACATTGGGGGGAATAAGATAGCTCAGGGACAGATGTGTAATGCAAGCTGCTATAGCCACAATAGTTTGGAGGGTTCCGGTGTAGTCTGGATTATTTGCAAGTAATATCCACTGTTGATGTGCATTTTGACAACCGTATGAGGTCTTGTGACCTTTTCCTGTTTATGTCTTCCAGGTAACATGCAGAGTGCTCACCTACCATCATTCTGTTGGGGAAACAGACATCATCACCCAATACATGATTGGACATTATGTCCTGTCATGTGGACGGAGAGCAGAAGATGTGCGGGAGAGGACTGCCCTGTGGAACAGCGTGGCCCACAGGGTAAATGATGCTAACCTGCACAGCAGAACTTATGAGCATGTGCAGCATTGGGCCACTGACATCAAAGGCCATGCCCATCAACGGGCTGCTGCTGCAGCGAGGGACCGCTAGCCACAGGTGGGGGCCCAGCCATTCAGCCCCCACTGACACTCACTGAGGAGCTCCTCACCACAATTGGGCCACACGCCGAATGCACAAGCTATGACACTGAGGGAAGCATTGTGGAAGTGGGTTGCGCACACACACACACACACACACACACACACACACACACACACACACACACACACACACACACACACACACGCACTGAATAAAGAGCGTGCAGGTAAGGGCCCAGTGGGGATTAGTACACTAATGTATCAGACATACATGTATCTGTATTGTATCAACATGCATGTGTCAGATCCAATTGCAGTTGTGGATGGGGTTTTCTAATGCTCAGAGGTGCACATCTATGGTGAAGACAGGACATTGTGTATTAATGCGGTTAGTACTATAGATGTGCAGACATGCTGCATCCATCCTATATCAAGGCCACATGTGTGTCTGCTGACAATAATTCCCTCTCACAACCACCTAGAACCCTCTGGTCTGCATATGGGACAGCAGCCTGAAGCTGGTGAGTATTACATTGTTCTGTTGTTGCATGGCAATACCCCAGGCATGTGAAATGCATGCAATTTACCATGCACACAACCATCAGTAATAGCTATATTGCTTTATGTAATACCTATATTGCTTGTTGTGCATGTTCACTTGTGCTGGGGTTAACTGCATTGCATCACAGTGGTCACCACTGGGACCTATCTGACATACATTCAACATTCCTGTAGCATACCTCACAACTTGCCAGTGCCAAGACATCTGGACAGAGGCCAGCAAATCGTGCTGGACAAATGGCCTAGGGTAAGGTCATGCGTGACACATTACTGGTATATAGTGGATATAAATTGTGTACACACCCCTCTTCAAATGCAAGGTGTTCCTGTTACATACTAATTAGGACCACAATATGACAGTCCACACCTCTTCCAGCCTTTGATGTGACCCATAACAGGTACAGTTCACTTGTAAAACCAAGCATCTGCACTCATGTATTGCACCTACAAGGCAGGGCACCTGTGAGTGCAGCAGAAGTCCTATCAGCATGATGTTTCAGTCAGGTATGATACCTCATGCTGCCATATGTGTCAGTAAAGTCACTGTGGCCTATTCAGCTATAATATCACATAACTGGGCATTGTTAAGGCACACAGACCATTTCCAACCACGTATAGGTTTCAAACATATGGATATTCCAGACACATCTATACAGAGGACTGTACAATGGTTTAACCTGCTTCATGTGAGGCAGATGCTGTCACCACACAATATAAAGTAATGGCAGCAGGATGTGGTTACCACCTGTGTATGGTATACACATCAAAATGGTATAAGCCACAAATTATATGATCCTCACACACACACACACACACACACACACACACACACACACACACACACACACACACACACACATACAAACAATTGCCAGCATAAGAACTCCTGCCTATCTAGGTATTCCTACTATAGTGCTACACAGGTATGAGTTGTGCAACACAGCTTATACATTTTCACCTCTTCCAAAGATACTTCTAAGGTGGATGACATCAACAGGTCTACTAAATTGGAGTGAAGGGAAGTGTAAAGGGTAGAACACAGGTCAAAAATGGAATGAGCCAGACTGTACATGATTCACATACACATACTTGCCAATATTGCGATTAGAACTCCTGCTTATGTAGGTATTCCTACTATATTATAGTGTTACACAGTTATGAGACATGCAACAGAGCTTATACATTTCCAACTCAACCAAAGGTACTTCTGAGATGGATGACATCAACAGGTCTACTAAATTGGAGTGAAGTAAAGTGTAAATGGTATTACACAGGTCAAAAATGGTATGAGTCAGATAGTACATGATACATACCTGCCAGTATTGGGATTAGAAATCCTGCCTATCTAGGTATGTTTACTATAGTGTTACTCAGCTACTGTGCATGCTACAGAGCTTACAGAATTTTTACATGCTAAAGCTGCTGATAACTGCACAGCTGTCGTAAAGCATTACAGGCGGCATTCTGCCTTCTGTTCCACCCATACATCATGCTAGTTCTTTCTGTCTTGCACTTCAACTAGCATTATGGCTTGGCACTTCACCAGGTTATTGTATCAAGAAGTGTGGTACACCTGTGAGCCGTCAGCAGTACTTGTTCATCACAGATGATGCCCCAGTACTTACTAGTTATGTCCACCACTCCTGGCATGTTTGAAGGGCAGTTATATGTGCTTTCACCTAGTAACCTGGTGCACTTGTCCATTCTGGGGCACTGTTGCAACTGCCGCATGTACACAGACAACTCTCCCCTTTAAACTCCAAACACTTAGACCTGTGAGGGTTACCCATATATCACCCAATGTGGACATATGCACTCTGAAACAAAGACTGGACTAGCAAGTCAAGAGGGTAAGATCAACACCTGCACCACACCAAGTGGAACATGTAGCTCACCATGACACCCACTTTGACAGCCATGACATACAGTGAAAAGCCACACACCCACCTTCCCAGAGGCACTCAGTGGGCATCTACCCTAACAGCCAGACCAGCAAGGCAGACACCCACTCAGACACCATGACATGGCACATGCCAAGGGACACATATTTAACCTACACAGTGAGCCCCCAAACTAAACCCCTATGGCTAACCACCTTGCACAATACAGTGATCATGGGTAACATAATACTGAGGCACACACATCCCACTCACTGGGTTGACTATGGAGCAGGTAACAGCCAAATATCAATTACATGCCAGCATCTAACATATGACACAGCCAGTCATGTCACTCCACAAGAACTACGAGTATCACTCCATATCCATGTGGGTGTGTATGACTTGGGACACACCTCCCTGGACTACATGATAGGAAACATGGTTGAACTCTCTGATTATGTGGTCCAGGCATGTGTGATAGTAGCCCTGGGCATTGTACCACTGTCACCCAGAATGATGCTGTGGTACTATCAACAGATGGTTGACTGCAACATTGGATTACGTCTTATGTGTCATTCTCAGGGGATCCAGGACCTCTCTGCTTGGGATGGCATGATTGACAAAACCCAATTACTTGCCATGGCTGTCCTAAATCTGTCACCGCTGGGTTGCCAAGTACTGGCTATGCATCTTGCCACCCCTATGGTGCCTTATTAGGCAGTGTTCCTAATGTTATTGCCACCATAACAGCTACACATGTATGCAATCTGAGGGTCATGCTGCTCAACAGTGGACATCTAACTATCAGGATGCAGTCACTCATCGCAGTTGTTGGACTGGAGGACACATGTCTGCTGTAATGGAGAGGTGGTTCACAGCAGCAGACAGCAGACCTGCAGTATCAGGCTATGATGCATTCCACAGCTGTCAGCCCCCATACATGGGCCACACCACACCTCCACATGTGATGTTGTCTCCATATTCATTATGGATAGGAACCCCTCCAAACTAGTATCCCATCATAATGCATTGGAGATATAGCCTGCTATGGGGTCCACATCTATGCCCCTAGACTGTCAATGCACATTCCTCAACATCCTGCCATCTCTGATGGTCCAATGCAACACTGACATAGTATGAGTCTTTAAGTATCCCTCCATCACCTATGGAATGTAGCCAATCACCAGTACAGTGGCCCAACACTTCTGGGATTCATCATTTCCATTGCCCCAGACAAGCTCATACTGACCCCTGGTAGAGGATGCAATAACCTTGACCTGTGTTGACCACTTAAATATGGGACCGCTGCTCATCCCCAGATGTCAATCCCTGCATGGTGAGATTCACACAGACTGTAATTAACATGGAACTCAACATGTCAGCCACACACACCACAAAGATAACCACCTGTCAAAAACTCTCCAAAGCTGACTTTGCAGCCATGAAAACGGAGTGGATGTTTTCACTGCATCCATGGCAATGGGATGTAGCATCCACTGTTGCAGGGAAAGGTGGTGTCCCATAACTGTTGAACTCACTTATTAGCCTCAAAAACAACTTTGGATCCCTCCTGAAATCCCCGACAGGCATCTATGGCAGCAGAGATGCATCAGACACTGACAACAGTCACAACAGCCTTCATAGTTACATCAACAACCTCCACAGCATTAAACACAAGTGCTGTGAGTTACTGCACAAAGCTAATACCTATCCTGAGATAACAGATATTGGCCACAGTCTTGGCAACACATTCAGTGGCAGCTTTACCCCTCTCTCCCCCCACAAGTGAAGTGCTGAGTGAAGTGCTGAGTGAATGTGTTCTCACATGCTGTATCCTATTTCCATTCTAGGAGTCTGTGTGTCACCAGGATGTGGCCCTGCAGCAAGGCCACAGGGTATGGCAGTGTGGTGACACATCCACCATGTCATAGGCAGGGTACAGTATGTGCATGGAAATTCCCGATCTGTTACACAGTGATTGCATATGCCTCACAGATTATAGGGCTGAAGTACATGTTGATGTACAACATCTGTTGTAGAATGGAGAATGGTACATGTTCTGGTTTGGACACACCTCTGATCACTAATAACCACAGCCACAGGGGATATTCATCAACCAAACACACTGGGATTACTATTCACACAAGCACATGCAAACACACACACACACACACACACACACACACACACACACACACACACACACATATGCCAGTACTGAGACCCATATGTTCATTGCTTCATAGGTGTGTAGTAGGTGAATGGGCCTGAAGGCTCTACAAGGCTAACCCAAGAGAATAGGGAATACCCTGGCATCAGGCCACATGACAATCGTTCCCAGTGTGGCTCAGAAGTACAGTCACTGGAGTGGTCCCCAGGGGTCCTGGTTGTGCACGTCCCACATGCATGTTCTTTGATGTGTGGAAATGTGCTTCAGGTCTCTGGGGAATGTTGTGTGGACAGACTGGTATCTTCTGATGTAGCATTCATGACCTCATTTGGTGAGACCTGGCTATGTAACTGAGGTAGTGATTGCACCTACATTGACAGTATGATATGGGTATTCAGTGGAGTTATTGGCATCTGTCCATACTGGGCATATGTATAAGGCATGGTATTCCCTTTGTGGTGTATGTTTGCAGACTCTGCAGTTGTTGCAGGTGTCCAGTGGGGAACATTTCAAAAGGGCCACTGTACACATTGATTGGGCTACTGAGGGGATGGAACAAAGTGCCATGTCCTTTTACTTGCTGGATAACACATAGTCAGGAGATGTAACACATCAAAGTACTTTCTGATGTCAATGGCACTGTTGTGGTCAACAAGAATGTAGTCCACTGCAATCACACCGTAGGTACTATTTGTGAGGCAATATGCAGGGGAACTACCAATATAGTGGTTGTTGCCTAGCCAAGTGTGTTTGTGTATGATACGTGAGTGGAGAGTGGCCTCTGAGTAATAGAAGGGTTGCCTATATTATTCACTAGACATTTAGAGCTGTGGATTGTCTACACCAACCTCTATGGTGTTTAATAACTGTTGGCCTAGTAATGTGGACATTGTGACATATATTAGATCCTCAACATAATCATTTAGCAAAATCCACCCTGCAATGGATCCTGTTATTACACAATCACACTGACCCCCACACAGGATACTGATGACACACACACACACACACACACACACACACACACACATGCACACTTACCAGTACTGAGTTTCAGACCTACCTAACTATGTATTGCTACTATAGTGTACCACATTTATCTCACATGCTGCATAGCTTATAGGATGGATGTTGTCCCCAAGGTACTTCTAAGGTGAGGAACATCACCAGCCCTTGTAAATACTGGCATTGGGTGATATAGTGGGTGAGAGATTCCAGAACATATTTTACCCTACACACCCATTTACATTTGGCAGGGGTGAGGGTCAAACCTCTATCTGACTATCTTTTACAGCCATTATGTTACACATTTACCACATGCACCACTGACCTTACATGGTTTAGGGTTGCCAGCAGGTACTTCTAAGGTGGATGATATCTGTAGAACTGCTAAAGTCAGGCACTGAGATGTGTACTGGGTGTAAATGGGACCAAAATCATTGAGGTACATACATACATATGTACACATACAAACACTTGCCAGGGATGAGATTCAAACCCATACCTATGTAGTCATCATTACTACATTGCTCCACATTTATCACACATGCCACAGAGCTTATATGCGGGATAGCTGTCAAAAGGTATCTTTGACGGTGAGTCACATCAGCAGCAGTGCTAAAGAAAGGGTAAGGGAAGTGTTGTAAGTGTGAATGACCGCAAAAGCAGGTCTCTACAAGGATACACACACTCTCTCACACAAACACTCACATTTACAAAGTTGCCAGGATAAGGACTGGAACTTCTACCTAAACAGTTTGTTATACTATAGTATTATACACTTATTGCAAGTACCATGGAGGTTAAATGCTGGGGAGCTGTCCAAAGATATCTTTGAAGGTGAGTGACATCAGCAGCAGTGCTGAAAGAAGGGTATGGGAGATTTAGTGAGTGTGAATGGCCTCAACGGCATTCATCTAGAAGCACACACACACACACACACACACACACACACACACACACACACACACACACACACACACACACACACACACACACTCACATACAACTTTACATTTGACAAGACTGAGATTACAACTGCTACATGGATACCTATTTGTACTGTAGTGTTACACAGTTATCATAAGCACCACTGACACTATAGGGTTGAGGGCTAACCAAAGATATTTCTACAGTGAATGACATCAGCACATCATGTGATATAGGCCAATGGGATGTGTGGTGGGTGGGACAGGCCTCATAATGGGATTCTCTCTGTCGCTGTCTGTCTTGCTCTTCCCCACATCTGTGTGTGTGTATGTTTGACATATTATATTATGTTGGCCTTAGATATGTGTGTGTATTCCTATTTAATGTGTGTGTGTGTGTGTGTGTGTGTGTGTGTGTGTGTGTGTGTGTGTGTGTGTGTGTGTGTGTGTGTGTGTGTGTGTGTGTGTGTGTGTACAGACAGCTGTGAATAACCGATATCTGTAGTCCACTGTGTTGTGTGACATGGGCTTCATTTCTCTAAGTGTAGGAGCATGCCCAATATGAACTTCTATATTAAGTGTGTGCATCCATTCCAGGGAGGGTTGGACGCCAGTTCAGGGTTTTGTGTGCTACAGTTACACCTAGCAAACTGTTTCCGCAGGATATCTGTACATAGGTTGCCAATACGGAGACACAACTCGCTTAACATACAGGGGATACTGTAACTATTGCTGTCGGTGCTGCTTGTGTGACATGATTGGTTGTAGCATAGATATTCTGACATATTTACTGTTTAACACTGTGATGTGTCATGTCATGTCATCAACTACTGACAGTTATCATTCTTTGCTTGCAGTTATTTACCAGGAAATGCAAGGTGAATGAAGCTGAGACCAATATTCTGAAGCATATAGACTGCACATTCTGGCACATACCTGCCATTGTGGAGGGGTAGCTACAAACAATAGACTGCTGGTTCTGAGTAAATGGTGCAGCACCTTGTTAGTATGCTGGCTGGGGTCGGGCCATACCTTTCAGCTGTACAGATACACCCAGGTTATCCAGAGGCAGGACTCATATATCTGGTCAGTTTACCTTCACATTGTAGTTTACAAGCAGGTTTTTTGGCTATTCATTCATGGGTTTGCAGTCAGGAGTAGTATGGGTGGACATTAGAGTTTCAGACTTCACACACTCCATGACATCCATGCTTTTACACCCCCCTCCTGTTATTCTCTCCTCCACCTAACATTATGAAGGCAATATCTCAGAGGTATCCCTATAGTTCGACCTTTATCGTGGTAGTATTTATGGCCTGATCCACAGTCCTCATAGCAGGACATGGGGAGGCATGTTACTGGCATTTGTCAACATGGCCTTGCATTTGTTTTCTGTTTACTGTTAGGTTGTTAGTTGGGACTCCCTGACATTCCATACATTGGCACTGTGGGTGAGGCATGGTCCTTTGCCAGAGGATTGTAGGCCATTTGAGAGTGCTACAGGCCATCTGTTACTGCATTTCTACATGGGATTGTGTGGGGGGTGCACACCTGCAGACTTTAACATTTGAAATGACTGTACTGGTAGTTCGGTTACTCTGTTGGCTTCCATTTCATATTGTATTGTGACCTATCATGCAGACAGGAGGCATATTAGTAGACTATGCATGTTAGATCTTAATAGCATATATTTCAGTTTCAGACTTCTTACCTTTCTGAACTGGAATGCAACTGCCAGACCTGTTGTAGTATGTCTGTGTAGGTCTGGTGGGGGGCTGTTCACCATTGCCATCATTTGGGGGCCTTAGCCCAGCCTTTCTTCATGGTCATCTACACCTGTCCTGCTGGGTGAGGCTGGTGGTGGATATGTGACCCTCATTGACATCTATGTGTGTGACCTATTGACACCCACAATTCTTTGGGCCATCACATGTACTGCAGTGGGGGTTGTCACCTTGTGTAGTGCTGCATAGTATGTTGACACCAGTATTTGTTATGAATTTCCTGCTGTCCAATATAGCTGTCTGCTGCTATCCCATTCAGCCACCCAATTCCCTTGCATGCTGGCATCCATATCATACATACAAGTATGAGAACATACAACTCCATTCAGTAATTGATAGAAAGAGTGACTTACCTTGTTGCTGGGCCAGTATTGAGGACAGTGCTAGAGGGCTGACTATGTTGGATGCACATAGTACACTCCCTGTACATGGTAAAGCTCAGGTAGTGTCATGTTTGGCATCCCTTTTACTGTATGTGTGAGTCAGAGAGAGGTATCAGTCCCTGGGTCCCTTACAGTGTCAGTGTGTGCACTATGTGTTACCTCTTTGCCAAGGCCTGGGCATACTGAGCATGCCTCATTCTGCCTACAGGGGCAGGCTTAGGATGCTCCTCCTCCGAGTCCCTCTGTGCCTGTGCTGGCCTTGGCAATGGCGGGGGGCTGTGTGACCCTGCCCCATGCTGTTTCTGTTGCAGCTGTTTCCACAGGATCATATTGTGTAGCATGGCACATACTATGAACATTTGTGAAAATGTAGCTGGAGAGTACTGCAAGTCTCCACCGGATATGTCAAGGCAGCAGAACCATGAGTTCAGCATCCCTAATACATGCTCTACAATGATCCTGGTTTGTGCGTGTGCCTCATTATTGTGTTTTTGTTTGGGTGTGTGTGCATTTCTGATGGGTGTCATCAGCCATGGCTCCAGTGCATAGCTAGCATCCCCCACTAGATGGCCATATGGGATGTCCCCCCTGGCAAACACCTGAGACAGTTGTGAGCAATGCCAGATGTGGGAGTCGTGATAGCTTCCAGGGCTGCCAGCATGCACATTCATGATAATGCCCTGGGCATTACACATGACCTGGCAGTTGATGGAGGGGAAGCCCTTACAGTTTATGTAAACATGCCCCGCTCACCGGGTGGTGCTTTGATGTGGATGTGCATGCAGTCTATAGCACCAACTACTTCAGGGTATTCTGCTATATGGTAAAAGAGGCGCATATGTGTGGTCAGTGCCTCACGGGTGGTGGGGAAATATATGTGCTCATTGGCATGTTGTGTCATGGCATCCAGAAACTGGTGGAGTACCCTGGATGCTGATGCCTGTGAGATCCCCATGATATCCCCAGTTGGTCTTTGGAAGGTACCAGTTGCTAGTATTCTTAAGCCTAGACATACCTTGGTATCCACTGGGAAGGGTTCCCCTCTATTAGTTCTGTGTGTAAGGCATGGCTGGCACAGCTCAACAATTTGCTGTAGAATTTCCCTGTCGACCCTATAGTGCTCTACTATCTCCAGCTCATGTTGGCCCTGGTAGGTTACCCCGAATCTGTACTCTCTTCTCCTCCTCTTCACTGTGTGTTGGTTGTCAGCATTCTCCTCCTCACCACCCTCAGTCTCTAGCACATATTGATGGGGTAAAGCAGCAGCAGCTTCTAACATTTTTAGTTAGTTGTGCCAGTTTAAAATCCCCTGTCTGTGTACACCCGTGGTGTAGTGTTTGTAGGAAAAAACAGTCTGTAGGGTATTTGCATAGTTTATAGTAGTGTGCTGGGCTGCTGCATGTGTAATTGGCTGATTCTGATACATTCCACCTTCCAGCTATGCTAGTTCACCTTGATTGCCTTCCTACTGCTGTTTCCCTTTCCCAGTTCTTCCCTATTTAATCCCCAAGGTGCGCCGCGCATACCCATACACAATACACTATATAATACACTCAATCATATATACACACATTTTTTATACATGTATTCCTTGTTTTTATTTTAGTTTATTTTATTTCAAAGACCGAGCTCCTTGTTTAATGATAACATCAAGAGAATATATTACCATGTTATCAGCTTTTACATATATATATATATATATATATATATATATATATATATATATATATATATATATATATTATATATTATTTTTTCATGTACCAATATCAATTTTATACATGTTTTTTGTATGTATGTTTAATTATGTCTTTGAATCTGGTTTTAAAGTTTTAGAGTGAGCCTTTAGATATGTATATACAATTTTCTTTTCCTTAGAAACAGCAAGTGTTTCGTTTTGAAGTAACAGCTATTATTTGAAGTAACAGCTTTCTGTTCTAGCTAAGGAATCATTATGCTAATTGATTAATTAATGGATATAACAATTTATCAATTAAATGTACTATATAAGTAATATCTTAGCTACAATTGAATAGATCTGAAGAAGCGTACAGCCAGTACGTGAAAGCGCTCATCTCTCTCGTTTTTGTACTCAATAAAGAAGAATTGTTTTGCTGCATAATCGTGGTGGTCCTCATCCTTGTGTTTTCCTACGTTTTTCCTGCTGTTGTGCCTTAGTGGTGAGGACCTTTGGAGGTTTTGCTGGGATTGTGCTACATATTTCCGCTACTTTTATTTTATCCTTGGCTGCCTACACACGATGGATGCTATTGCAATAGAGTTAGAATATGTACCGAACAAACCAAGTGGAATAAGGAAATGGAACAGCTTACTGGAATCTAAAGATAACCCTCTATTAAATATCAATATGGAATATACGACTGCGACACCTAACATTGAAAAAGGTAACGTTGATAAGATGAAAGATTTCAATGTTACCTTAAGAGAACTAGAAAATATAATGTATAAACTCTATAGACTTATCTGGCAAAGACGCCATTTGGAAGCGTGTCTGCATTTTAAAATAATTCCCAGAGGGATGAGGGTTTTAGTTATGCCCTCGTATGGTGAAACTCACCCTGAGCTACTTCGTAAGTGGCAGCAATTAAACCTAGACCTGGGGTTTAATTATATAAAGTTACTGTTAGAACATTTTCTACCAATAGAGAAAGATCTCAATCTACAAGCTGAATCTTTAAGCAAAGATATTATGGCAAAATTTAAGGAGGAATTTTTCCAACAGAGATTAGACAGTATGTTTAATCAACTCTCTATATATGGCGATAAATTACAACAAATAAAGACACGAAAATTACATAGAGACCACATGGATTTTGTCAATAATCATGTTTTTGCTTGGCCCAGATACAGAGAAGCTGATATAAATGAGAATGTGTCTCTTACAAATTCTGATCATAACCAAGAACATTCTCTTAATCAGAGCTATGCTTCAGCCCTAACGAACACCAATTCCACCTTAAGGAATTCGGCTGCCACGATTGAAACCCCTACGCCATCTACATCCTTGACGCACACACAGAATCATGAAATGAGAGACACTCCCCCATGTAATCAACAAGCCCTTGTTCAACAGAATGTGAATACGCAAGGTGCCAAACCAAAAATCAAACAGGGGAACTTAGAAGGTTTTTTACCTCTTCCGTTGAAGTTTCGGCAAAATTTTCAGAGCAGATCGAGGAGCAGAGGTCGCACCAAAAGGAAGTATTCGGGAGAAGAAACGACATCGAGCAACAGGAACCGAAGAAGAGAACAGAGGACTTAGTGTTTAACTTATCGCAACGGACTTTAACAGAGACTGACTACGCATTACTGAATAAAGGGCTTTCCTTTATTCCTGCCCAGGTTAGTAACATAAGTGAAGTGTTAACTGACCTGCGGCTTTTCGTTCGTAAGATTAACCTAAAATGTATGTTTAAAAATAAAGTGCATTATAATGATGCTGGTAAAGAGAATAATATGAACTTTAGAAGGAAAAGTATTTTTACTCCTTCACAAACACCAGTTACAGAATGTTTCATTAAGGCTTGTGAAACAGATTTTTATAGATATTTTAACAATAAAATGAAAAATGTATATACTAATATTTCACATTCTGAATGGGAGTCACTATATGCCCTCCAACGTGACAAGAACATAATAATAAAGCCTGCAGACAAAGGGGGTGGAATAGTAATATTAGATTACACTTCTTATAACACACTGATGCTGACTATGCTCAGAGAAACTGACACTTATAAGGAGATCTATACTAATGATCTAACTAAAGTCATTTTTTCAGTACATCAGGAATTATATGACTCTTTAATGTGTAGGCAGATAGACCAAGAATTATATCAATACTTTTTGATAGAGCAACCCAAGATTCCATACATAAAAGGGTTGCCAAAAATACATAAAGGGACAATACCACCACCCCTACGACCAATAGTAGTAGGAGAAGGGTGGGTTACGGAAACTATGTCAGTTTATATAGAGAAGAAGCTAAGGCCCATTATAAATGAGATAACCTCTATTTTAAAAGATACACACCAACTATTAGAGGTATTAGCAGATTTTGAAGAAGGTATCCCCAAAGATAGTATCTTAATTACTATGGACATGAGAAATCTATTTACGTCCATTCCCAATAGCTATGGCTCTGATGCCATCAGATATATTCTACACAGAACAGATAGATTTAACAATAATGAAAAGATTTTACTGAATGCTATCCTTGATCTTATATTGAATAACAATGTTTTTATGTATGACAAGATGTTGTTTTTACAGCAATGGGGAGTGGCTATGGGCACTCCCTGTGCAAATACCTATGCGAATCTTGTTGTCTATTACTGGGAGTGTATGCATTTGTTCAATAATGTTAATTTTGGTAAAATGTTGCTATATAAAAGATTTGTAGACGACATTATAATTTTCTGGGATGGTACCTTACAAGAATTTTTAGATTTAGTGGAATACTTAGAAACTACAACTTCTTTTTTCAGATTTACTTTTGAACATTCCACAACAGAAATTAATTTTTTAGACATTACCATCACTAAGGATGACAATGGTAAACTGAGTCACACCATCTATAGAAAACCTTGCTGGAAAAATACATTATTGGAATACAGTAGCATGCACCCCAGACACATATTTTATAACATTGTTAAGGGTCAACATATAAGAGTTAACAAATTATGTAAGAATCAGGATGATAGAATGGAACAAATATTAAAATTGGATGACATGTTTATAGAGAGGAACTATAATAGAGAATTGATTCAGCGGGCCAAATTACTATCTGGATCCATCTCCACCCCCTTTATACAGAGAGAAAATTTTTATCAGACACATGCTGAATGTAAGTCACACAAGGAAGTTATATCATTTCAGACTAGATATACTAGTGATAACAGGAATATCACTGATGTCATACGGAAGAACTGGCACATATTACTTACGAATGATGAAGTGAAGGATTTAATAGGAATTAAACCAAGATTTGTCTATACAAATAGAAAGAATCTTAAAAGATTGCTATGTATTGAAAAACAAAATCATGAGATACATAGGATGCATGATAAGTTACAAAGTGATATAAAAGGGAATTTGATCAGACCTTATGGAATAGGTACTTATCCATGTAAAAAGTGTAATATGTGTGGATATATTTCAGAAGATATAGATTTCATACATCCTCAGCTAGATATCAGGTTTAAACCTAACTTCAAATCGACCTGCACTAGTTCAAATTTGATATATTTAGCCAATTGCCAGGATTGTGATGCGTTCTACATTGGGATGACAACAAGATCTTTGAAAGAACGCATCTACAATCATATATATGACATCAGGAAAAAAGATCAGAAGAATGCTTTAGCTAAACATATATCGAATAATCCAGAACATAGCTTTAGATTTAGAACACTACAACTAGTATATACAAGCAATAGGAAAGGAGACATTTTTAATGAACTAGAAAGCATAGAGCTGCAATGGATTCTCAAATTTAAAGCACATTACACCCCAGGCCTGAACCAATACATTAGTGTGAGATCAGTCCTTAAAAAAAGAAGCCTAAAATAACACAACGTTCTATAAAATGAAATAGTATTTTAATACACTAATGAAATAAAATTCCTATGTACACTAACTTTAACTAATATATGTATAATTGTGTTTCAAAGGTTATATAGTTATACATAAGACCTGAACATCGTTTTAGAATAATTAATCTATATTGTTCTATATGACATATATATAATATACAAAAAATATATACTGACTCCCTTTGGTTTATTATTCTTATTTATTCATTAAATATACATTTTTAATATTAACATTACATATTTTAACTTTCAATAATATAATATAATGAAATAAATATGATATATTTTATTTTTTATTTTAATTAATCTAGACGTTATTATATTTATATATATAGATATACATATGGTTACAGGGATTTTTATAGATATTTTATATATAGTTTTAGTCATATATAGCCATATTTATATTGATTACATATTGAATCATATTTATTTATTTATTTATTTATTTATCAACCTTAATATATATATATATATTTTTTAAACATTTTCATATATATTTCTACATAATATTTTATATTATATCACGTTTTTACACCATATTACTCTTTTTAACCAAGCCTTATATGAAATATGAAATGCCATTTGCACAAATATATTGTATGCACATCGATATATATACACACATTTGTATCAATAATAATATACTTGAAAGCATAGAAGATTTTAGTATCTGAAATGCGCTGGAACGAAAGGAGACGTAGTTTTGGTTTTTGCGCAGTCATACTCACATGGTCTCTTAGTGTTTTTTCCATCAGACACGTATACACATCTTCGTCTCTTAGTAGACATTGATAAGCCATAGGGAATTTAATCTTACTATGATCTTTGAACATGATATATACTGTTAGGTCGCAATTTAGTCCAATGAATGAAGTATCCAGAATATTTATACGAAGCTGCCTTTCTATACTAACATATGCAGTGTACTTTGATTAAATAAGGTGTATATACTATAGCGATATACTTTCTCCAGCTATAAGTGCCATTTCTTGATGGTACAATACACTATATAACACACTCAATCATACATACACACATTTTTTATACATGTATTCCTTGTTTTTATTTTAGTTTATTTTATTTCAAAGACCGAGCTCCTTGTTTAATGATAACATTAAGAGAATATATCACAATGTTATCAGCTTTTACATATATATATATATATATATATATATATATATATATATTATTTTTTCATGTACCAATATTAATTTTATACATGTTCTTATATGTATGTTTAATTATGTCTTTGTATCTGGTTTTAAAGTTTTAAGAGTGAGCCTTTAGATATGTATATACAATTTTCTTTTCCTTAGAAACAGCAAGTGTTTCGTTTTTGAAGTAACAGCTATTATTTGAAGTAACAGCTTTCTGTTTTAGCTAAGGAATCATTATGCTAATTGATTAATTAATGGAAATAACAATTTACCAATTAAATGTACTATATAAGTAATATCTTAGCTACAATTGAATAGATCTGAAGAAGCGTACAGCCAGTACGTGAAAGCGCTCATCTCTTTCGTTTTTGTACTCAATAAAGAAGAACTGTTTTGCTGCATAATCGTGGTGGTCCTCATCCTTGTGTTTTCCTATTAGTTCTGTGTGTAAGGCATGGCCGGCACAGCTCAACAATTTGCTGTAGAATTTCCCTGTCCACCCTATAGTGCTCTACTATCTCCAGCTCATGTTGGCCCTAGTAGGTTACCCCGAATCTGTACTCTCTTCTCCTCCTCTTCACTGTGTGTTGGTTGTCAGCATTCTCCTTCTCACCACCCTCAGTCTCTAGCACATATTGATGGGATAAAGCAGCAGCAGCTTCTAACATTTTTAGTTAGTTGTGCCAGTTTAAAATCCCCCATCTGTGTACACCGGTGGTGTAGAGTTTGTAGGAAAAAAACAGTCTGTAGGGTGTTTGCATAGTTTATAGTAGTGTGCTGGGCTGCTGCATGTGTAATTGGCTGATTCTGATACATTCCACCTTCCAGCTATGCTAGTTCACCTTGATTGCCTTCCTACTGCTGTTTCCCTTTCCCAGTTCTTCCCTATTTAATCCCCAAGGTGCGCCGCGCATACCCAGTGCTCAAATGTAAACAGTGCTGCCATTTCATTTTTTTTTTTTTTTTGTTAAAAACCTGGTACGCAGTGTGCACACCCATTTAGGCTATGTACACACTGCTCAGGCACATCTGACACACCCCCTTCCTTATCTGTGCTTAGCTAAGGGCAAACATGGGCCACAGAGCTCCAATGAGCTTACAGCAAGCATGACACACTCCCTTATGAAGTCATTCAGCGCTTATACTTGCACTGTTATATTGCTGAACCTACATTGTTAGGTACAAGCTGACATTTTGAGGAAATCTGTGATTCAGTATAACTCCCCTCATTTGCATACCCCAATGCGTAAGTCCTTAGTTACTGCACTTAGATGGACCCTTTCCCCTTGACAACTAGTGCTTCCTGGTATTGTTTACATTCTGCATGCCATTGACTATAATGGCAAAATGCAGAATTATCTTAAAATTGACTTTTCTCATTTTTTTTAATTTTCAGCATGATCCCGTTTGTGCACCGCTGCCCTAAGCTTAAATGGCCATGATCGGCCAAAAAAAAGTTTAATTTTATAAAAAAATAAACTATTATTAATGCCATTGGCCTTACATTTGGCCATTGGCAAGTGTGTTTGACTGTAATGCATGCTTTCCATGAGCTGTCCTGCCTCCGTTTGCTCAGATGCAGATATGTATTCAGTCTCTGACACTGTTCCTGCACGGAGTCCGGCCAGCTTCATGGATCGCAAAATCACCTCATTCGCATGGTTTTTACCAGCAAATGAGGTGATTTGCATCCCGCATAGCTTTCCATGCAGGAACAGTGTAGGGCTGCTTGTGCACATGGAAATGACACTTTCCTGGATCGCTCGGTGGCCATTTTCCATGCAGGAGTTCCTACACTGTTCCTGCACGGAAACCTGCCATTCGTGAATCCCAGGGACAATCTTTATGGCTTAAACCAGGCAATTTAATCTCAGATTATTTTTCAAAGTTAGTAGATCTGAGATTAACCTCTTCTCATTCAGTATCCTGTTTACAATATATTCATTTCAACAGTTACAATACAGTCTGACATATAGATGTATTTCTTTTCTGTGCAGCAGGACCAACTGTTGGTACATTTTTAACACAAGCAGCTTTATAAATACATTTTCAACACAAGCACCTGTACAAATCAGTTTGATATACACATGGCATATAATTCTTTACAAAACACCAGCTAGCTGATGCTGTGTTACATATCCACTGCCCTACTTCTCCTGGCATAGCTGGCAATACCTCACATAATCGCAGTATCATTAGTTCAGCAAAGAAATAGGAGGACAAATAGGGTTGGAGCTTTCGTAGCTCAAAAAGATAGACACAGATCTCCAAGAAGGAGTCTGTAACAGACAGAGTACAGAGAAAGGGCTTTCAGTCTCTCTCAATAATTAAGATTTTTTAGGCCGCTGTTCCTTTCAGTTACGAATCTTTAAGGTATGCCAAGTTGTGTGATATATTTGGACTAATACATGACAAAAGATGCATTGTATTCAATAATGGATCTGATTATATATGATTAAAATAGATTTAAGACTTTGCTTTTCTAGTGAAGATACCTTTGGAAATTATATGAGCCAGGTAAAAGTCCTTCTGAATTACTGTGGAGACATAATGATAAAATGATAAGTAATTATTCTTGGCCTAAATACCTTACAACATAATCTGATTGGAGGGATGCATCATCTATATGGTAAGTGCAATGGTTTGTTTACCAAAATGAACTGTGCTACATTTTTGCTACATTGAATTTAAGGCCCTTGTCTTACACCAATTGTAAACATGGTCTAAGCTATGTTAAAGCAGTTCTGTGTCAGTTAAAGATAGAATAAAAACACCCAATGTACAGTCATTTGCATAGTTAGTGAGGAATAGGCCAGAAGCGCTGGGTCGAAGGTCTGAAAAATAAATGACAGATAGGACAGAGTCCAAAACAAAGCCCTGTGGTACACCACTGATAACTTTATTGCTTTCAGAACTAACACCTGCAAGTCTAACCATGAAGGTTCTGTTAGGCAGCCAGTTAGTTATCCACTGCATAATATGAGGATTTATATTCATAATTGCAATTCTATCAGTAGTGCCCGCAACATTAATAGTGTCAATGACCTTGGTCAGATCTAGATATGTTGTATGCACTGCATAACCACTGTCCATTGTTTCAGTTACTTTTTCAAATAAATTAATGAGGCTAAAGAGGCAGGCCTTCTTTTGACAATGCCAAATTCACAAGGGCCCAGAGATAAGAGATTTTCAATGTCCAAGTTAATGAGGTCTGATATATAACATATGAGGCTAGCAAGACTAATGAGTTATTGTTACTAGGGTCTGTGGTTGGGCCACACTTGTCTGGCATTATAATGGCTGTTTTCCAGGTATCAGGAATGCAACTAGTAAAGATACTTAGATTAAAGGGGTTAGGTAGGGGCTTGGAACAGCCATATTTGGAGTTGATGCTCAGGAAACCTCTTATGTTAGCAGGTCTCATGGATGAAGTATTCTTAGTTTTGAGATGACTGAGAAAACTCATTCCACAGTAATTAAGGAGGGCAGCTGGGATTGTGGAACCTGTGGAATAGCTATAACTGTGGATCGAGTAAAATTTGTACTAAACTTGTTAGCTTTGATGTTAGCTATTTCCTTTGGGGTAGATAATGTGATATTATTGTGGACTGGCTCCAAACATTGTCAGTTGTTAGTTCTTAATTTCATGACATAAAGAAAAAAATATTGTTATTTTTGGATTTTTGGGATATTTCAAGTTCATATTGAGCTTTGAGCTTCCTAATGGCTCCCTTAAGCTCTTAGTTAGTTTGCTTAAGTGTGGTCTTGAGGTAGGTAGAATGACACCTCTTATAAACATTAAGCATTTTTTCTCTTGTTAAATAATTTATTTATACTGGTATTCCACCACAGGGCTTTATTTCTAAATTTCTTATTATATTTGGTGTGGGGAAGGACTGCCTTATCAATACAACTATTTAAGTGGGAGTAGAAGTCAGAGGCATAGGTAGTATGGATTACTTTGAAGGAGGACATCAGAAGAATTTATTTAGATCAATTAACTGAATAAGAGTTACTTTGAGAAGTCCCTAAACACATTGCTGTTTACAGGGAAAGTACTAGCAGTTTTAAAGGAAAAGGTAACTAAATTGTAGTCTGACTTAACAAAACATGATGACACATATGCAGATATGCAAAATGTGCCCATATTTCTGAGGTCTAGCTCAAGAATATTTGGGATCTTAGTAGGATGGTTAACTATTTGTGAAAGAGAGTTAGCATTTATAAAGTCAAGGAAGTGCTAATTTTGCCAACCATTTGCAGTGTAAGTCAAACAGTTTAGTGATGGATAGTTGAAGTCCTCCAGTCCCCCAGTAGAATAGTCTTGGGTTTAATGCAAATTTCAGCTAATTTGTTAAAACAACTATTGTGATGCCCCTGCATTGGCCCAGTAATCAAGGAGCCTCAATCCTCACAACTAACACTAGTAAGGGACGTGCACGTTGGGAGGATGGCAAGTACACACACAGTAAAGTACAATTTCCCTTAAGAGCACACAGAGATCACAGTCAGTCTGGGGCCGGTTTCTCCCTCTCTCTCAAGATCCCTAATATGACTGCCCACTGGCACAGCTATAGGGTTAAGATCTCAGCCAAGTGGTCAAGCCAAAACCCCAAGCACCCTCTCTGTCCAACCAGTGCCTCGTGACTCTGCCCAAATAGCTGACACACACACACTTTGAGATTTGATTTATATACTGTATCACCAAATACTTATGTAAGTACTCTATGAGCTTATATATCTCTAAACAAAACCAGCCACAATTAAAAGTTTTAAATATATTTAATAATAAATAATAAAAGCACAAGAAAATACTCATTAACTCAACACAGTGACAATAGAGTTCAAAATCATGGGAAATACTTTAAAACAACATTGCAGAACAGTCTCACATAAATACAAAACATGTGTAGACTACTCTTGCTATTATTCCTATCTATCTTTAAGAAATACTATGCCCTAAATGTCTTACTTACAGAGCTAGGTAGATATAGATGAGAAGTAAAAAAGAGGTGTTTACAGGTCCAGAACAAAACACAAAATGCACAGACTATCTCTCTGATATAGTTCTTAAGTTACTAGCAAACATTTCTGCGAAATCATCTCAGATTACATCATTCTTGTCACCTCTGTCTTAGTTCCCAGGCTAGCAGGAACTTAAAATTTAACATATCTCTGTTAAAAATACGTATCTCTCAGAATCGGACACTTCTCTCTTAGAAGTTTGCTTGAAACTGGAAGTCATAAAACAATTACCTTGGAAACTTGTAATTACCTCTGTTTCCAGACAATAGGAAATCCTACAACTCTAGATATTGTGTCTGCTTTGAGCTGAAACAGAGATAACAGAATCATAAACAACTTCTACTTATTTTCTTAGAGTTTTCAAGTTAACTCTGTATATTCCAGCCTTTACTATCAACACATACATTTGCATAGGCATGTAGTTTATACACATTTCTGCTCTTTTCCAGCAGGGTGCACTGTGGTTACAATCTTGAAGCTTAGTACACAATATATAGTTTTCTTACATTTCTAAGGCAAGCATACAAATCATATTACTATTCACAAATGACAGAATTATTTACAAAATTCTATCTAGCTGGGCTGGCAGCCTTCACACCCGAGAACTCAAGTTGTGCTGCACTTTCATATCATATGCTTGCAATCCTAGGCTCCACCTTAGCAATTTGGCATTTTGCTGGCTGGCTTGAAGTAACCATGTTAGGGGATTGTGATCTGTAACTACAGTGAATTTTCTTCCATACAGATAAGGCTGAAGTTTCTGCAGTGCACACACTATGGCTAGACATCCTTTTTGTACAACTGCATAGCATTCCTCCCTGGGTTGGAGCCTACAATTCAGATAAACCACTGGGTGCTCTTCTCCCTCTGAAGAAATCTGGCTAAGTACAGCCCCCACCCCATGGTTTGAAGCATCCACCTGCATAACAAATTCTTTGCCTTAATCTGGACTGGCTAACACTGGAGGTCCTCCGAAAGCTTCTTTAACCTTCTGGAATGCCTGCTCACATTGTAGAGTCCATACTACCTTATCTGGCCTGTTTTTCTTGTCATGTCTGTGAGGGGAGCAACTATGGTACTATAACTGGGGACAAACTTTCTGTAGTACCATTCTGTCCCTAAATATGCCCTCATCTTATTTTTGGTAACAGGTGCAAGCCATGCCTGAATGGCTTCCACTTTGGCCGGTTCTTGCCTGATCTTACCACTCCCCACTCTATGTCCCAGGTTGGAGATCTCTGCCATACCCACCTGACATTTGCTGGGCTTGATGGTCAACCCTGCCATCTGTAGTCTACCCAGCACCTCCCTGGCATGCTGAAGGTGTTTGTGCCAGGAATTACTGTAGATGGCAATATCATCTAGGTAAGTAAAGGCAAAATCTCCTGCTCCTGCTAGGATATGATCTATCAGCATCTGGAAAGTTGCTGGAGCATGTTTCATCTCAAAGGACATCTTTGTAAACTCATACAAGCCAAAATGAGTCACAAAGGCTGACTTCTCTCTCTAGCACTGGGAGTCAAGGGCACCTGCCAGTAACCCTTGATAAGATCAATGGTGGTAAGATACTTAGCCCAACCCAGCTGCTCTAGGCCTTCATCTGTCCTAGGCATGGGGAAAGCATCTGACTCTGTGTGACTATTTAATTTCATATAGTCCACACAGAACCTAGTGCTGCCATCCTTTTTAGCACCAGTATCACTGGGGAGGCCCAGGGACTGCTTGACTCCTAAATTACCCCTATTTCCAATATTTCCTGTATCTCCTCTCTCAGAGTCTGTTTGACTCTCACAGGCACCCTATAAGGGGCCTGCCTAATAGGCCTTTGGGGTTCTGTATCCACAGGGTGCTGCACCAGGTGGGTGCACCCTGGTTTCCCAGTGAACATATCCCTAAACTCCTTTAACACTGCTCGGACTTCTCAAAACTGTGTAGGAGATATCTGGTGGGACATTGCTACCCCTTCCACTGAGGTGTCAGTTCGAGCCTCACTGAGGAGATCAGTCATCAGATCTCCCTCAGACTCCTCCTGCAATCCACTGCAAATACTCAGCACGAGGGCCTCCCTATCATGGTAAGGTTTCATCACATTAACATGGTACAATTTGTGCCCCTGCCTCCTGCCTAGCAGTTCTACCATGTAGTTAACATCACTGACCTTCCTTACCACCTTGTAGGGTCCCTCCCAAGCTGCCTGCAGCTTGTTGTGTCTGACAGGAATGAAAGCCATTATCTTCTGCCCTACAGCATACTCTCTAGCTCGAGCATTCCTGTCATAATAGACCTTCTTCTGCTGTTGAGCTTCTACCAGGTTCCCCTGGGCCAAGCCCATGAGTTCCCTGAGCCTTGTCCTGAGGTTTAGGACATATGCCACAACAGACTCCTTATAGGATTCACAATCACCCGTACACTCATCTCAAATTAAATCTAGAGGTCCCCTCACCCTATGCCCATATAACAGCTCAAAGGGTGAAAAACCTGTGGATTCCTGAGGCACCTCTTTGTAAGAAAACAACAGATGGGACTAATATTTGCCCCACTTCCTCTTAAACTGGCCTGCAACTGCAAGTAGCATGGTCTTGAGTGTAGAGTTTAACCTCTCAATAAAACCATTAGTCTGGGAAAGATAGGGGGTGGTCTTTAGGTGCTTCACCCCAAAGTACCTCCACAGACAAGTCAGCAGGTCTGACATGAAACTGGCACCTCTGTCAGTCAGTATTTCTTTTGGAAAACCTACCCTGCTGAAAATCTCTCACAAAGCATTTTCTACCTTTCCTGCCACAATGGGGGACAGAGACACTGCCTCAGGGTATTTTGTAGCATAATCTACTACCACTAGGATATACTTTTTCCCAGTTGAACTTGGAGTACTCAGAAGCCCCACAATATCCATAGCTACCCTCTGAAATGGCTCCTCAATCACAGGCAAATGCATCAAATGAGCTTTCACCTTGTCTCTTGCCTTGCCTACCTTTTGGCACTGTTCATAGCTAATGCAGTATCCTGTTACGTCTCTGGAATCCCATGCCAGTAGAAGTTCTGCATAATACTTCTCTTTGTATGTTTTATGCCCATATGATCTCAAAGGGAATATCATGGGCTATGGCTAGAAGTGTCAGATGGCACTACCAACTGCTGTTTTCTCTCACCCTCTAGCCCTCCCTCAGGGGTCCACTCTCTATATAGTAATCCTTTGTCCCAGTATACAGATCCCCCTTCCCCTGAGAATCAGGTGCCTCACTAGCTATCTCCCTCAGGCCTTATAATGTAGGGTCTGAGAGATGAGCCTGTCTCAGCTCTCTCTTTGTAACCCTTCCCAGCTCCCATTCTACAGAAAGTCTGGTATCCTCTGACAGCAGTGCCTCACTGTCAGCCTGGGTACTACTACTCACCTCTGCCTTTGCATCACTCTGTCCAAGGGACTATCAGTACCCACAAGCAGCTGTGGCTCACCTTCAGTCTCACTCTGAAATAACCACCTCACCAGTCCTGGCTGCAAGTGTGCAGTTTGTCTGGGTCTCCCCCCAGGCTACTAGACCCACATGCTTGTCTCCAAACCTGACTGCGTGTAACTGCATAAACACATGGTACTGAATTATCAAAATCATTCCATATCAGGACATCTGCAGGGATATCCTCAAACACACCTAATTGCTGGCTTTCTTTTTCACCCTCCCAGTCAAGGTGAACTCCAGCCAAAGGTATCTGGAATGGGGTCCCTCCTAAAACTCCGACTGGAGTAGACTGCCCAGGCAAGTAGTGCTCTTCTGTAACTATTACAGGCTTCACAATGGTTATGTCAGAGGCTGTGTCTCTCTTAGCAATGGTCTCTTTGCCATTCACTAAGATAGGATATAACCTCTTGTGCTAGTATGGTCCCTTTGTTATCTCAAGATAACCTACTTCTGTCATTTTATCATTTCTACTTACTGGCTTTCACACCTTTTGTTCCCCCACCTTGCCTCCATGGACATCTATATGCTACATGGTCCCACTGGTTGCATTTAAAACATTTAACCCTAGGTTCTAGATGTATACCTGGACTAGTGGCTTCCCCTGCTTCTAGCAGATTCTGTTGGGGCAGTCTGGGCTGCCCACCATGGGTTCCCTTAGAAGCATGAGCAGCAGTGGGTGTCCCTTTCCTGTGCAGGGATCCCCTGCTTACAAGGTACAGGTCTCGCTTCTTCCCCAACTCATCTACAGTAGCACATTGTCTATCAGCTAACCAGATCCTCATGTCCTCAAGCAAAGTGCTAAGGGCTTGTTCCCTTACCAAAAGGTCTGCCAGACCTTCAAAAGTGGTGACTTGACATCCACCCACCTACCTATGAAAATAAGTGCTTAGTTCAGCAACATATTCACACATACTTTCATCTGGCTTGCGTCTATGCTCATGAAACATTTTCCTATAAGCTTCAGGAGTTAGTTTAAAAACTTCTAGCAAACAATTCTTTACAACATTATAATTTAAACAGTCATGGTCAGCCAGTTTGGAAAAAAGAGTTACATATTTACCATGGAATAAGAGGGTCAGGAGCCATACCCAGAGCCCTTGATCAACATTATACTGTTTACATACCCTCTCAAACATGTGAATGAAACTTATCAAAATTACCCCCCCCCCTGTAAACTGTGGAAGACATTTACTGACCTTTGTTTCTTCTGAGGTTTGGTTACTCCCTTCCCCATTACTTCCATTAATCTGGTGAAGAGTCAGAATCTCATTTTCATGTTACCTCTTCCTCTCATTCTCCTCAGCTCCCAGATGTCTCAGTCTCTCTGCTGCTTCTATTTCCAAATGCTTGGCCTCCAACTGAAGTCTCTTTAGCTCCGGACAGATTTTTAAGTTCTCTGTGGAAAGGTTAAGCTGTCCATTTTCTGAGAGTTGTACATCCCCATGGCCAGTGTGATCATCCTCCCGGTTGCTATTCTCTGATGCATCTGTGACTAAAGCTGCAATCATGTCTGCATTAGTCAGATTGGCATGCACCAGTCCATTAGCCTGGCACATCTCAGCCAACTGGCACCTTGTCAGCTTGCCATACTCCTCTGTTGACATGCTTGCCTGCTCTCTCTGACTAACTAAGCTAACAAAAGAAATAAAGCAATTGTGATATGAACTTTGAATGTTCACTGCATGGCTGATTTAGAGTACAAAAACACCTTCAGTGATCACTGTACACAAGCTACAGGAATTCAATATACACACCACTACAGGCCAATTAATATGTGATGTGGCTATCTCACCACTGCCAAAAAAATTAATATGTGACACCTCTGCACTGGCCCAGTAATCAAGAAGCCTCAATCCTTACCACTGACACCAGTGAGGGATGTGCACATTGGGAGGATGGCAAGCACACACACACAGTAAAGTACAATTTCCCTTAAGAGCACCCAGAGATCACAGTCAGTCTGGGGTTGGTTCTCTCTCTCTCTCTCTCTCCAGATCCCCAATAAGACTCCCCACTGCCACAGCTATAGGGTTAAGATCTCAGACAAGTTGTCAAGCCAAAAGCTCCAGCACCCTCTCTGTCCAACCAGTGCCTCATGTCTCTGCCCAAGTAGCTGACACACACACACACAGACTTTGAGATATGATTTATATACAAACACACAGACACTCCTGGGGAAGGCTGGCACAGGTTCTCTAGCTATGCCTCGTTCTGCCCAGACTATACGGCAGTACCACCTACCACCAACTACCCTTATCAGCTACTATAAAGGCCCTTTACCAAAGGGTGACCAATTCTACTGTATAATGTTACTGTTATCCAAATAGTAAGTGTGACTAGAACGTCTAAGGATATTTAGGAGTGGCCTATACAGTATCACCAAATACATATGTAAGTACTCTATTACCTTAAATATCTCTAAACAAAACCAGCCAAAATTAAAAGGTTTAAATATATTTAATAATAAATAATAAAAACACAAGACAATACTCATTAACTCAACACAGTGACAATAGAGTTCAAAATCACAGGAAATACTTTAAAACAACATTGCAGAACACTCACATAAATACAGAAAGCATCTAGAGTACTCTTGCTATATTCCTATCTATCTCTAAGAGATACTATGCCCTAAATGTCTTACTTACAGAGCCAAGTAAAATAGACACTGTTACAACTGCTAAAGCTGTGAATGGAAACAAAACAAACTGCAAGGAAAACCTTCAGCAGATGACCACGGCACCACAATGCAACTGTGAGAACCACAAATTTATTGAGTAAAACTGTGAAAAGCCTTCTTCAGATCATATGTGAATCCTGCTACAAATTCTATTTAAAACCCAGATGCCCAATCACAAATATGGGGTGAACCACATATGCAAATGCAGATTCATAGTCTTAGTATTGATTGGAAGCATAGCGGCCAACTGCAGTTCTAGAAATTAGTCAACAGCCAGTAGTGAAGCATTCAGTGGTAACTTTCCTACTGGATAAGCTTCTTAGTTTTTTCCCAGTTGTTTTCTTAGGCATGTATCCCTGTGGTGATAGGTTACTATAGGACTCATTGAGTCCAATCATCCTCTTGTGGCTCATTGCCAAATAGGAAAGTTACCACTGAATGCTTCACTACTGGCTGTTGACTAATTTCTGGAACTGCAGTTGGCCACTATGCTTCCAATCAATACTAAGACTATGAATCTGTATTTGCATATGTGGTCCACCCCATATTTGTGTTTGGGCATCTGGGTTTTAAATAGAATTTGTAGCAGGATTCACATATGATCTGAAGAAGGCTATGTCAGCCAAAAGCGCTTATCAGACCGATTTTTATTTCTGCATTTCACAGTTTTACTCAATAAATTTGTGGTTTTAACAGTTGCATTATGGTGCCGTGGTGGTCTGCCGAAGTTTTTCTTTGCAGTACTTACAGGGCCAGGCAAATATAGATGAGAAGTGAAGAAGAGATGTTTACAGGTCCAGGACAAAATACAAAAATGCACAGACTATCTCTCTGAGATAGTTGTTAAGTTACTAACAAACATTTCTGCTGAATCATCTCAGATTACATGATACTTGTCACCTCTGCCTTAGTTCCCAGGCTAGCAGGAACTTAAAATTTAATATGTCTCTGTTAAAATACTTATCTCTCAGAAGCTGACACTTCTGTCTTAGAAGCTTACCTGAAACTGGAAGTCATAAAACAATTACCTTGGAAACCTATAATTACCTCGGTTTCCAGACAATAGGAAAGCCTACAACTCTGGACATTGTGTCTGCTTTGAGCTGAAACAGAGATAACAGAATCATAAACAACTTATACTTATTTTCTTAGAGTTTTCGAGTTAACTCTGTATATTCCAGCCTTTACTATCAACACATACATTTACATAGGCATGTAGTTTATACACATTTCTGCTCTTTTCCAGCAGGGTGCACTATGGTTGCAATATTGAAGCTCAGTACAGAACATATAGTTTTCTTACATTTCTAAGGCAAGCATACACATATTACTATTCACAAATGATCTGCAACAGCTTGAGGCATACAAGGGAGAGGAAGAGGAAACATTAAGCAAAATCTCTCAGTTTGATAGCACAAGAAATCTAGTCAAAATTAATGATGTGACAAAAGCAGGGAAAGATTTTTAGTTATTTATCATATAAACTTAGACAATTCCTAGTATAATAGCTTTTACAGTACCATGCATTTATTGAAGGATATGACATGTGAACATCTAATGTTTAGCATTAATGATTGAAATCTTCAGAGGTTTACAAGGGTAGGGACATTCTAAAAACACAAGGACATGTATGGAGTGTGTGTGTGTGTGTGTGTGTGTGTGTGTGTGTGTGTGTGTGTGTGTGTGTGTGTGTGTGTGTGTGTGTGTGTGTGTGTGTGTGTTTATCTATATATCTGTGAGTGTGCCTGTATATGTGTGTTTTACTATGTGTATGTGTGTGTGTGTGTGTGTGTGTGTGTGTGTGTGTGTGTGTGTGTGTGTGTGTGTGTGTGTGTGTGTGTGTGTGTGTGAGATTGAATGAGGGGGATGTACGTGTTAACACAAGCAGTGGCTGCTAATGTTAAGTACTGCAGGAAAGTGCTGCTCTGTGTGCGCAGTAATTAGTGGCAATTCAGAGACATGTGAATTGAAAAATAATGAGGTCGTTCCTCATTGCAGCTAATATATGTCTGAATCACAGTTCAGAGATTGGGCCTTTTTCCTGCAGCCTTTACTGAGAGCATGGACGGGTTATTTCTGAATCCCAGAAAATGTTAAAGAAACAAAATGAAGACATGTTCCAAAGAAATAAGCCACCATTATCATCTTCATCATCATCATCATCATCATCATCATCAACATCATCATCATCATTATCATCATTATTCCCCCCTTTCCAATTATTACATGGGGTCAGGGTGCCACATCAACATTAGACTGCAGTTGGCCGCTATGTCATTATACCCAGAGCTGAAGTTTACATTACTGACTGGCTAATACATACATTTAAAAGAAATAAAACATTTTTAACCAGTTCAAAGTCACCGATTTTTAGTCAAGTAAACAAAAAGAAAATACTGTATATATAAAGAAAAAAATAAGAGGAAATACAAGCATTCTTCTACAATTTTTGGCCAAGGTATTGTAGCAGTGCATCTTAATACAGAGTGCAAAATTTATATTTTACTCTTAGTGGAGACATTGTTTAGTCAGGAGGACATAGTCTTAGTGGACAAACTATGACTGCCACAGTGTATTGCTATAATAAAATGACATTTTTTAAACAAAACATATTATCTTTTCAAAATAACTCCATTTTATGCCACAAACTCTGTTTCTGATCCGTCTCTGTGAAGTAAGCAGAGATGTTTATGTGATGTATTGTGTACGTGCACTAGGAGATAATTTTATGATGTGCTACACTTATGCATGTAGGGATGGCTTTGTGATGTACTTTGCATATATGTGCAGGATGACTTTGGCATGTCCTGCACATATTCATGAGATATGGCTTTCTGATATACTTTACATATACATGAAGACATTGCTTTGTGAGGTGCTGTGCATATAGTATCACAGAATACAACAATGCATTCATAGTATAAACCACTTTGCCACCATGGTGAACTTTGCCTCTTTCCCCACTGTAGTGTGATCTCAGAGTTGGTATATTTAGGTGGGGGTGTGTCCCACTTGGGAGGTGTGGTGGGTGACTCACCCCACATGGGTGGGTTTGATTTGCTTTGTCTTTTGTTTGTTTTGTGGAGCTGAGCAAGTGGTTCATTTCCCAGAGTTCCTGTTCAGTGTTGCAGGCATTCGATGAGCAGCAGTTTTGGCAATGTCGTCTCAACATTTAGTGTTTTAGGTAAGTGGGTTTTCAATCATATCAAGTAGAGCCATATACGTATATATATGTGTCTATATATATATATATATATATATATATATATATATATATATGTGTGTGTGTGTGTGTGTGTGTGTGTGTGTGTGTGTGTGTGTGTGTGTATATATATATATATATATATATACACACACACACACACACACACACATACACACACACACACACACACACACACACACACACACACACACACACACACACACCAGACGTTTGTACTTTTCATGCTTACAGGCCCAATGGCACCTTTATAGCTATATAATTGTCAGTGAACATATTTCTCGGCAGAACCATAGGGACCCGCAAACTGAACTTATTGAACTACAAATAACACTAGATAGGATTAAATATCAACTAACTGCTTGTTACAGAACATGTTTTCGTCCTCTGATGACCATGTAAGATTCCAAGCTATTGATCTCCCTATTAGCAAAAACTCCCTTATCCCTTATTTTCTGTGAATTTCACTATCCTTCAATAAACTAGGGCACCTAACATCCAATGTGGAATATACCCAAAAAATCTTAAGACTTAAAAAAAAAACAATCCCTTGAACAGCTGGTTAATAAACCTAGTATAGCACAGTATTCTTGAACTGATTCTTGCAATTATGGTCGTCTCTTGCAAGACACTAGTACCAGACTCCCCAGAGGAGTCAAACCACAAACATGCAGCCTTCTCCGTTAAATTTCCAAAAGCTCCTACAGCAATCTCCACTGAATTTAATGACTACAGACATGGCAACCTCAACCTACTATCTGAAAAAATATCAAACTTCACTTATGACTACATCTCCCCAGACCTTAGTACAGGAGAAACATTTGCAAAAAAACTCTATATCCATTCAAGAAAATGCATAGCACTAGCAATCCCTGCCAGAACCAACTATCTTGGGAAATTCAAAAATATACTACCTTGATGGTTCACCACTATAATAAAACTGAACAACAAAGGAAATAAATTCCTTGAATTATTTAGTAAACTCAAAACCCATCTTCTCAATGATAATATCAAAAGCATTACAAAAAATTAACACTATCAGATCCACTAAAAGAACCATTGAACTTGGGCTGGTCACTGAATCCAAAGATAATTACAAATCCTTTTTTATATGTGTTAGAATTTATCTTAGACTTGTGGTTTCTTTTGGAAATAGCTAGAAACTAGAAAGATTAGACTAGGTGTTTTTCTGTGATGTCAGAACTATACTACTGAATTATTTTAAGTATTTCTGTGTGATCTCTGAACTCGTGACTAGCACTGTGTAGTAGATCATATTGTCTTGTGTTTTTATTATTTATTATTAAATATTTTAAAACATATTAACTGTGGCTGGTTTGTGTAGAGATAATTTAAGCTCTTAAGAGTACTTGCATGCCTTTGATAAAATTGTACAAAGCCACTCTTATAGCTTTAGCCCTGGGTGATACTACCAATTGGATAATAATATTGCACAGTAATAATTGGACACCCTTTTAAGGGTCTTTGAGTAGCTGATAAATATTATCTGGGTGATGGCAGTGATATCTACCATATAGTCTGGGTAAAAGGGGCACAGCTGGAGAACCTGTGCCAGCCTTCCCCTGAAGTGTCTGTGTGGTTGTATAAACTCTTATCTCAAAGTGTGTGTGTGCCAGCTACTTAGGCAGGGACACAAAGCACTGGCTGGATAGAGAGAGTGCTGGAGATTTTAGCTTGCCCAGCTGGCTGAGATCTGGACCCTATAGCTGTGCCAGTGGGGAGTCTTATTGGGGACCTGGGGAGCAAGGAAGCGACCAGCCCCAGACTGACTGTGATCTCTGTGTGCTCTTAAGGGAAATTGCACTTTACTGTGTGTATTTGTTATCCTTTCCTCATATATGAGACACCCTCTCTGGTGTTAGTGGTGAGGATTGAGGCTCCTTGATTGCTGAGCCAGGGCATGGGCATCACACCCCCTTTGGGATGTATCTCACTAAGCATATCAAACAATTAGAAATATGCAAAGGTTCCTCACCAAACAGATCACAGGCCTAGAGTCTCTTTGCTACTAAGAGAGGCCAGAAGCTGTATCCCTTTATTTAGTGTCTTACAGACTTTTGAGAAGAGATCTCAGTTTTACTTGCTGTGCCATTAGAGGCCAGAATGTTTGGGAATTCCTGTTTCTCTGCAAGTCCAAAATCTCCACCAATACTAGAACCAGGGACTTAAATCTTTACCAACAGATAAATAAAACACAGTGGAGAGATGGGTTTAAAACCCAGTACCTCCAAAATCTCTGGAATAATAAACTTTTGTTTTGCATGTTAAATAGCTTGACTTACTATTTTCATTCAAACATAAACTGGATGACTGTATGAATAGCCGCAAATGTACTCCCTTTCTGATTGGAATAAACCTCTTGAAAAAAGGAGGTGCTGCCTGAGAAAAGGTAATATCAAAACAAGAGTGGTCATGAGACTCATTGGCCTTGAAATAGCTTTGAACTTATGAATCCATGAATCCTGCAGGGTCACCAAACTGGAGGAAGAATGCATTTTTTTGCTGAAATTGGCTGTTGGTAGAATGGGACTTAAGATAGTACTGTATATAATTCATAAGGAACAATTCTAGCACGGAATCATTTAAAAAGGAACTGGAGTTACATTTTGATAGAAATTGTACTGAGGTCTGAGATCGTTTTTTGGACTCTTTGCCCATGTCTGAATTTGAATTTTGAAATTTGAACCTCACTTTTCTTATTGTGAGTAGGTGACAGTCTTAATTCTAAAATCATCAGTAAGAAAGGTTACAGCAGGTAGTTTATCTTTTTCTCATAAAATAATTATGTTAATTTCATGATATCAGTTCTGCAAAAACTATATATGCTGAAATATTTTCACCATTCTGAACATCGTATCAGTGAAGCTCATTAATGACATGTGCAATTAACAAGCACTATTAGCAGAAAAATACAAACAAATAAATAAATAAAACCTGAAATAAAATATCTGCTGGGTTTATGTGTATTGAGCATACTTAGTCATCACAATACATACATGTATATATATATATATATATATATATATATATATATATATATATATATATATATATGTGTGTGTGTGTGTGTGTGTGTGTGTGTGTGTGTGTGTGTGTGTGTAAATGTTTTATTACTGATATTACACTATGACCTAAATTCCTGCCATCCTGCCATGAAATCTAGCTTGATTCCTATGCAAGCAGATTAGTTGCATTACATTATTACAATTATTATTATTATATTATTATTATTATGTACTTAAATCAGAACCAGACACTCCCATACATTCTGGCAAACAGATATGTCATTTAAGACAAGAAACCACACACGTCAATTATTGTCTTTGGAAAAAGACAACTCCAAAACAATTTAGCAAATTACTGATTTCATTTCCAGGAGTAAATACTTAAAATATTTTCATAGAACAAATAACTTAGCATAATGCTGTGTTCTATGAAGTGACTGACAATACAGCTGTTTAGTGTAATGTTGACTGCAGTTATTCCGTAAATGTTGTCTTGATTGTTATTGCTGGTGACACAGGAAGAGATTAGTACTTGCAGCAGCAGACAATTGCGCCTCTTGGACATACGCAGAGTTTTAATAATAGCATGTAACTTCCCAACATTGCATTGACTCATGACTGGAATACAAAACTCTAAAGTTACACCACATTATTAGAATTGTCCAATTTTGCTATTAAAATCATTACTTGTATAACAATATGTTCCACTAGTGTTGCCAGGTTGAATGCATCAAACCATTTTATTCATAAAGTGGATTGGAAACTTCCTGCATTTTGGTTGTGCAAACAGATTTTAATGATTACTAATTCTCCAAAAATGTTCATGTTGGAAAAGCTTCAGCCATACAAGTTAACTTCTGGAGCCAGCTAAGTGAAGGCTCCCAAAGCCACTTTTCTTTTGCCTGGTGCCAGCTGCTAAGCATGATTGCCATACAAACTGACGGGCAGACTTCATACTGCTCTTCAGATGAAAACTATTTTTATGCTTCCTTACCTACTTGCACAGACAATAAATAAGAAACTTCTGTCATTGTTAAATGCTATCTTACATTATTTCAGGGCTTTAAGCAGTTTTTATTTCTTTTTATATGTACAACCAGGTATAATTCTGAACACATAACACCTTAGCCATAGATAGGCATTTTTTTTCCTGAAATCCTCCCTAAAATACCTAACAGGGTACAAACATTGCTGTTGTGTTTATACAAAAATAACATTACTCTATAAAAGCATTAAATAATTAAACAGAGCTGGAGATGATGCTTTCATATATTTAATTTGTGAGTGTTACATCTTAAATAGATCATATTCACTGGGATTTGCGCACATGAACATTACTGCTTAGTATGTCACATTTTCTCCCATTGGAGGTATTTTGAGGTATATAACTAGGAAGATCAGTTAAATAATGCTGTGATGTATTCATATTTCTCTGCAGTCAGAAAAAAACTCAAGTATGTAGGAATGCAGTAGTACTTTGTCACATTTTTAATGGTATGTCCACATAAATTACAATGTTTGTGACCTTACTCCTCTCAATGAAAATCAAAACATTAGGTAATTTCCAATGTCTCTCAGGGTTACTATGACATAGCATCTCTACACAACATGATTTGATTCTGAGACATATGTGTCTTGTGAGAAAAAACATTCCTGCATCAAATACCAGATCATATGCTCTACCCTGAGAGGTATGTTAAACTATGTGTTTCTGTAGAAAAAAAGAGAAAGCTAACTAGAATGCAGAATATGTTTTTGGTCTCAAATGTAAATTTTCTTCTTGATTTGAAGCACTAAGGTGTACAGATATTCATTAAGTATGTATACCTACCCAAAGACTACAGCTGAATCCAGCCCCATGTATTATGATACCTAACGTTGCTTTCATTCAGGTACCATGTTGTATTCTGTTTTAGTCTACATGCACACACGTGTGCGTGTGTGTGTGTGTGTGTGTGTGTGTGTGTGTGTGTGTGTGTGTGTGTGTGTGTGTGTGCGTTTATGTGTGTGTGTAATGAAAAATAAAGTGCTTAACATGCTCTGAGAAATGGGATTCATAAAGGTTACCACTAAGTCCATACTAAGTGTACACATAGTGCATCCTTTCTGAGTTAATAGACAGCACAAACAATGTAGTAGAGATGTTCTTGAAAACAGAAAGTGTATACTAAGTGGTAACCCTTATGAATCCCGAGTACACCTCTTCTGATAAAAAGACAAAAGACGTTCCATTTATTTGCATCCAACTGTATAACATACTTCAAACCCAGTGTTAACATACATCTACAAAAGAAAATGCTAAGGATAATGCAAAAAATTTGTTCTGAATGGGTGGGAGGTAAAATGCCCACTGATACAAGTTTATATTACCGTTAGTTTTCCTACTTAACCTTGTATGACCTGTTAATAAATTGAAGTACCAGGCTAATGAATAGTATTTCAGGTCATAGAAAGCCCATTTTATTGCTAGATACTCTCTTGCAGTAGCTGAGTATCTCTTTTCTGCACTATATAATGTCCTGCTGATATAGTACACAGGGTGCTTCTCACCTTGCAGGTTGGAGGATAGTGCTGTCCCAAACCTATCTCTGATATATTGGCTTATAAGGTAAACTCTTTAGTAAAATCAGGAGTTATAAACATAAGTTCAGAGCATAGGATCCTTTTTAGTTCATTAAATACTCTATCTACCTTGAGAGACTATTATACATAAACTGGAGCTTTCTCTCTTCTGAGATCTGTTAAAGGACAAGCATTAGTCATAAAATCAGTTAGAAATGTTCTCTAATACTCTTCTAATACAAGAAAGGTATTCACCTGTCTGTTAGTAGAGGGCACAGGCCATTTTAAGGCATTTATTTTTTTTCCTGTGGGGTCGTACCACCCCTCCTACTGAAAGGTACCCTAAGTTCTTTGCTTCCACCAGACGTACTTTACTTTTCTTAGCATTTATAGTCATGCCTACCTGTCTTGTAGATTCTGCACTTTTGGTAAGCAAGACTCCCAGTCCTCTGAATGAACAGCCACATCATCCAGGTATGCTGCACCATAATGTGAGCAGGACTTCAATAGTTTATCCATCAGCTTTAGAAAGGTGGCAAGGGCCCCATGTAGGGATCAAATGTAAACAGTATTCACAGAAATCAACCATGTTGGTTACAAAACCGGTTTTTCCTTTCTTTAGCAGAGACAGTAAAGAGAATAAGTCCAATAATGTCACATATTGGTTCTTCACTAAGTTCTCTGTCAACTCATTATTTCTGAGCATGTGATAGCTATCAAACTTTGGAATGCTATTCAGTTTCCTAAAGTTAGAGCAGAATCTAATATTTCCATCACATTTAGGGACTAGTGCTATTGGACTGCTCCAGTCACTAAGTAACTCTTTTGTCATAACTAGTTTTGAGCATTTTTTGAACTTCTTCTCATTTATTTTTTACTCTGATACTTTGTAAGGTCTCAGTCTAACTTTTATTCCAGAGGTTTTTAATTACATAGCCTTAAAAGACTCTTGCAGTTAGTACATTATTCGGGAAATAAATGGAGTACCCTGAGCAGTGAGTAGTTATTTATGTGCTCCTACTCTACAGAATAATATGAATAGATCCCTAGCTATAGCTTTAACCTTAGCCTTACTTAGTGAGATAGTTTCTATGTATGTAGGTGTACGGTCCAATGTAACTAAACTATATTGAATCCTAATGCTGGATTTTACCAATGGTACAACAATATTCACAGCAATACATTCAAAAGGCACCTCCATGATAGGCTCTGGAATCAGACAATTTTTCAAGGCCTGGGTCTGGGGCTGTCTTCTGGCATTCAGGGCATCCAGCACTGTGGATTTTAAGTTCTTTCATTATTACTGGCTAGTAAAATCTTGTTATGATTCTTGTGTTAGTCTTATCCATTCATAGGTGTCCGCAAATATATGGTTATGTGCTAATCTCACCACAAGCTTTCTGAAAATCTTGGTACCAACAACTGGCCTACTACATTTTCTCTCTATCCATAGTTACTCTGTACAGCAAGTAATTTTGTAACTCAAAGAATAGGTAAGAGATAGGAATATCTTACTCAGCCTCTTCCCCTACAACTCTAGCTACAGTTCTCTTGCTCTACACACTGTAATCCCCTCATTGGGCTTTTTTTTTAAATGAAGTGGCTTACCAGAAGGTCTGCTAGAGTTTCTTGAAGTTACCCTGTTATAAGGTAGAAGGTGCAGTCTCCTCTCTTATTATCACAGACACTATGGTCTCAGTGTCTTACTCTTCACCTAGAAAAGGTAGCTCATACCAATATTCTTTAGTATCAGTTGATACATCTGACTTATTCACTTTTTCATATTCCTTTTCTTCATAAAACCAATGTGTAGAATTATGTTTCTTCTGTTTAGGTCTCCTGTATTTTCACTTAACAGGAGCACTATTAGAGTTCCCTTCAGTTGTTTTTCCTTATTTTCAAGCATACACTACCCTCTCCCTTTTATTTCCTTCTGTATGTGTCTCACCCTCTGCCTCAGAGTCGCTGCACATCATGATGTCAACAGGGGATACCTTTGCTTAAGTTGTGTAAGTCATTTCTACTTCCTGTTCTGCAACACTTTCAGGCTGCAATATTTTACCCTGCAGCTCCCTTCCTGCTACAGGTTCTGCTTTTACAGGCTGCTCTGTCATAAGTGCATGCTGACATATCTCTCTAAATGGGGTAGGGTCTTCTCTCAGTTTGCTTAGTGAAATGTCCATACCTTTTGGGTTACCTAACACTATACCCTGATCTTTGTTAGATTCATACACTCAAATAGAGTATCTGCTAGTTGCTCCCCCAATATACACTTTTTCCAAGGTTTGCAAAGGTATATCTACAGGCTTATTCACTTGCTGATACCTTCCGAATTCTGATGGAGTGATGTATCAAAGGGATCCTTTCTACAAACTGCTTCCACAAATCTTAGAAGTATGGAAAATATTTCTCTATTATTATGTCAAGTATTAAATTTTGTGTTAGACCCACAGGTTGAACTACCTTTCCTAAACACAGTTTCTATTTCTAGATGAGTACTATGGTACTGTTGCTTATCCCCATGAATGTAAACTACTTCAACAACTTTATTAGTAAGTTTTTTTTTTCCTGCAGACATACTGGCCCTTTATCAGCATGACCATGATGCCTGAAATAAGCAGTCCTTGCAGCGCTCTGTCACCAGTTAAGACACTGCAGTTAATTACATTAGAAGTAGGACAGTAACAGAATGCACTCTCAGTCATACTAATGGATAATTTATCACATTCCCCAGGCAGTCTAGTAGTAGATTTTTCAGTGATCACAGGTGTAATAGGAGTAAGAGCGTTACTAAATCTAAATATGTGATCCTTTTATTCCACATTTATAGCAGAGTATGTATATTCTCTATTTCCTGCCAACAGTTGACACAGGTTTTACTACAGATCTTGAATGTTCAGTTCTATACATAATTACACAGCATAACAATATGTCTAGTATAACTTAGTCCTTATGTTGCATTTGACACACCCCTACTTTAAGCATTTAGCAGATATCTCTTAAATATATCAATGACTACTATTTCTGTCATTTTATTTTTAATATATTAGCCATTATGATTTAACCATAAATTCATTGCATGCTTTAATTGACATAATCATGATCTTACCATTTTGTTATGAGAAAATGTCCAATTAAGACATTTTTGAACTTCTGTTTCAGTGGTAACACTGGCTCTAGCAGGTAATGCTTTTCAACCTTTCTGTAGTTCTGTTACTCAGTCCCTTCCATGCCTACAAAGGATTTCAGTAGTTCTCTGGTCAGTTGGGTTGAAAGTATCACATCCAAATTTGCTTCGATCCTTTAATTCTGGATATACTGCTCAAAGGCAACAGGGTAAACCTTTATGTCCTTCTCCATGGTTATTTGTTTTAGTAGTGGAACTGTCCTTGGCATAACTACCAATTTGGCTGCTGTCACCACTCTTGTGGCTGCAGCAATGATGCTTTGTAGTAATTATTTTACACTTGCCAACATGGCAAAAAGACCAACAAAGAGGTAGTCTCAACAGAGGAAAAGTACCTCCCAGCACATACCACAGAGCTATCCCTCGCAAGCTGGAAAACATACAATCAAATGGGTCGCTTCCATATGTTGGCACCAGCAGATGTAGCCTTAGGACTTTGGCATAAAAATACTGTGACAGAAATACCCACAGCAGTCCACCGGTGCAGAGCATCGAAGGCAGCAGGAACACCAGTTTTAGAAAACAGTGTTGTTTATTATACAAAATAACTTAGAAATGCACACTCATTTCAAATAAATAAAGATCACAGCCAATGCCATCAGAACACCTCCATGTTGCTAGTTTACAGTCGCCTACAGAAAGTGCCTGCCTTTCTCTCTCTCTGTCTCTCTCTCTCTCTCTCTCTCTCTCTCTCTCTGTTTGTCTGTCTCTCTCTCTCTCTCTCTCTCTCTCTCTCTCACTCTTGCCCTCGCTCACTCTCTCTTTCTCTCTCTCTCTCTTTCATCATGTCTTTCCTTTCTGCCTTGCAGTAGTTCTGGACTCTCTTAACATGAACACATTCAATAATAGTTCAGCTTTGTTGATGGTAGGAATTAGAATAAATAATTTATTAAATTAATGATATTAGAGAATAATATTTCTATACCCACTGCTGTTTTCTAGGTTCTGTCTTGACAAATTATATTATACCCTGGAACAAAAATAAAGGTAAATGTGCTCTCATTCAACTTTTGGATTTAGCCATGTCTCTGTTATGGCCATTGTGACAGATTTTTAAAAGCATATCTGGTATGTATGTCAAGATTTTTTTGCAAACACTTCTTGCAATGAAATTACATCATTTTAGTACTGAAATTTTAGATTTTGGTTAATGGTGATTAGCAGTTTATTATATAGTACTATTAACACAAGTTAGAAAGACTGGAGCATTTATATGCAATTAATTTAGTACTGAGTTTTGGTGTTGATTTATAATAAAATTAAATGTATATTTATTGTTTGTTGTTATAGTGTGTGTTATTAGTTTCTGTAAAAGTATGACCCCCAAAAGTGATCGGTGAGGGGGTAGGAGGGGGAGCAGAATCAGCCACCAATCAGTAGTAAGGAAGCCAGTCTATCCACACATGCTTAGTCTAGCAGACCTTTAGCATATGTGTTTACTGGGTAAAGAATGAAGTAATGCAAAAAACAAATGATGCTGTGTGTGTTAACAGGATACACAGCTAGCACAGCTAGAAAAATGCAGCCAAATACACCAACAATCTACAAAACATCCAAGAATTTGATATGATATCTCTGAGAGCAGGGAAACATGGAACCGTCAAGGAGGCAGTATATGTATTTGTCAGTGTTTACTATTAGTACAAGTAGGGCAGTTAAATGACAGTTATAAAGCAATATTTGCAAAACCTCAAGGTGTAAGGCACTTTTTAAATTAAAGTTTAAAACTCATACTTGACAAACATGAAGTAGAGCAGTGCAATAACAATTTCAAGTAAAGTTTACTAAACTTAAAAAGTAGGGAACTATGACACATGGACAGAACAACAACTCTTCCAAACTAACAGTAAGGCAGTTAAAATGACAATGCAGACCAATACTTGCAAAAGCAGTTAAGTTACACAATCAGATTAAAGTGCTTTTTGGGATGCAACAACTATCTATATGGGTGCGGATTCCTAGGTCTGGCTTGTCATGTGTGACATAAGTGGAACGTCATTATTCCACTGTTTGATATGCACACATTCAGTAACATATATTAACTTTATTGTGATATACACACATTCAGTAACATAAATAACCTTTATTGTGATATACACAGATTCAGCAACATATATAACCTTTATTGTGATATACACACATTCAGTAACATGTTGTTGTTGTTGTTGTTTGTCTTTCGGCTTTTCCCGGTTAGGGGTCGCCACAGCGGAACTCCGGTCCGCTTATGATTGGCAGTAGATTTTCACGAACGCTGAGGTGCCAGCTCAATGTCCAACCTTCAACGAAGGCATGCCCATTTATGCATGTCTTTTGAATGCCTCCCATCCATGGGGAGGACATGCAGACTCCACACAGAAGGCACTCCCCACACTCCAGCCGAGAATCGAACGGGAGAACCTCTTGCTGTGAGGTAACAATGCAACTGCTGTACCACCGCGGCTATACCACACACATTCAATAACATATATAACCTTTATTGTGATATATACCAATTCAGTAACATATATAGCCTTTATTGTGATATACAAACATTCAGTAACATATATAACCTTTATTGTTGTAACCATAGTATAAGAATTTTTGTGCATTCCCTTTCCATACCATTTGGCGTACTTGATTCATTGCATATTAATATGGACTTCTTCTATGTTTTGCCTTTGGTAAGGCAAATAGCATTTTTGTTTGTTTATTTCTGACTACTTCATAAATAAACTTGTCTGCCAGTATTTGTTTTATAATATTCATAATATATAATTATTTTTGTGATATATTAAGTTGTTAAATTCCTGCTTTGAACTTGGTCCAGCTTATATGTTCTGCTACACATTTGGTGATATAATTCAAACTATATTATTTCTCTGTTGTAACAGTGTCCACTTCTTTAGCCTGTGTTACTCATTCCTATGATACACAGAGGGCAGGAATGACATTCATGTTCTAAAGTGAATATTAGCTTTGCTACTTGATAAAGTCATGGTGCTGATGATGCAGTCAGGATGTCATTGTCTTATTCAAATATTGTAGCTATAGACTTTGGATAGATCATTATTAGGATAACATTTTTAAGGTGAGACATATAGTATCATAACTTGTTTTGTTAAATCTAATGCATATTTCATTGACTTTAGATATACCAATAATACTATTAAATGTTTTCTATTAATTTTTATGCTAAACTATAACTCTAAAAATATCACTGGTCAGGTAACTTGAATCTTTTGTTAGATATTAATATTGTGACTGACCACTAATCTGTGTGCCCTGAACATGCGCTTTAATAATGCATCTAAACAACCGGTACACAACTCTTGAACTGATGAACTCGACTTGTTTTCTCTTTATATTTGTTTTTATGTATTTATTTATTTATTTATTGCTTTTGTTTACCAGGAAAGTCCAACTGGGCAAAAGACTCATTTTCAAAGGAGGTCTGGGGGAGGGGGGTTCCAATGTACAAACAGCAGCAATAGAGTGACACTAACATTTGAAAGGTAATAATATATAATAGTCTTTGCAACATTTTTTCAAAAAATGGAGAGCTGCATTTCAAAATTTGATAAAGTATACAGACAGTCATATTGTTGCTGTTTTCAACAGAAAGTGATATGTCCTGCAAGACGTATAGCAATGAGAGAGCTGGAGATGGGAAATAGAAAAAAAAAATGGTAGTTGGGAAGTGAATGATTTACAGTACAGGTAGAAGGAGAATATGCAGGGAGTTGGGCAGTGATGAAGATGAAGTGGAGTGATATGCTAATCTGGTGCAGCACATTTGCAAAGCCAGGAGTTGAGTAAGCGAGACTTTAGCTGTAGTTTGAATGACCTTAGTGTGCAGTTTTGTCTTAGTGTAACTAGGATGGAGTTCCAGGTTTTTGGCACTTGATGGGAGTAGACGGGAACAATCTCCAGAAGTTTTAGGCTTTGATATATGTAGAAGGTTTTTGTCAGAAGAGCACAAGCTTCTGGACAGGTTCTAAGGCTGTAGAAGTTTGGCTAGAGATGGGCAGTCACTTGGTTTGTTTATTAAATTTTGGATAATAGGAAATTGTGAATACGTGAGCTGCTGAGGTAGCTCAAGCTATTGGAGGACTCTCACTGCCAAACAGTGATGTGTTCTGTGGGGGAGGTCGGCTGCGCAAGCCTTGTAGCACTGCTTCAATTTGTTTAGCTGAATTAGTTGGATGTTTGCCACAACTGGTGCTGAACAGAGGAGAGCAGATAGTAGGAAGGTAGTGGTGACATGACATCTTGCAGTTTTAGATAGCTTGAGTTTTGTCTTACAGAGAGTGCTTAGTTTTTTGTGTTTTTTTTAACTGTGTGTTTATATTTTCTTTAATAGTATAAGCTCCCATTTCTATAACCGTCATTAACAAAGCTGATTCTTTGAAAATCAAATAAAAAAAAAGAATCAAAGATGAATGATGTGAGAAGTTTTAATATTTGTTATATTGTTGTTAGCTACTACACTGCCTGTAGATAAAGCTTTCTTTGCTTCCTGAACTCCCCACAGGCCTTTAAGGATAGCAAAAGCCCCAGAGTGGACATGGGTCAAGTTCAGCACATGTGGTGTTTGTGTTTGTTGCATTCTGTTGCAAATAGATACACTGCTGTTTTAAATAATTGTAGCAGCTTCCCAAAATTGAACAGAAAATTCAAGATCAGCCTGCATCTTAAGCTGTTTATATCATTATCAATGTTTTTTTTTTTTCCTTTAAATTTTAAAACTTAAAATAAATTTAACATTCTTCCAAGTGGAAACCGTTTTGTTTAATTCATTTTATAAATCCAAAGCTCAAATGTTTTCATACAGCAGATCCATGTGTAGGAAAAAAGATGAATTGGGTTTCCAAGGGCAGGATTTTCTATTGTACTAATTACGGCGGTAGCGTTGTTACCTCACAGCAAGAGGTTCTCCCGTTCGATTCTCGGCTTGGCTTGGGAGTGCCTTCTGTGTGGAGTCTGCATGTCCTCCCCGTGGTTGGGTAGCGTTCAGAAGACATGCGTGCATAAATGAGCATGCCTTCGTTGAAGGTTGGGTGTCAAGCTGGCACCTCGGCGTTTATTAAAAATCTACTGCCAATCATTAGCAGACTGGAGTTCTGCTGTGGCGACCCCTTACCGGGAAAAAGCCGAAAGACAAACATTATTTCAGAAATGATGTAAGTATAGCTACACATTACAGTAAAAGATCTCATAAGCTTATATACTTATATTTTCAAGTATGTCCCAGAAGGAAGATTTTCCTGGGAATTCATTAAAGGGGCTAGCGCAAGTAATACAGCTCATGCTAAAAAGTTCCTGCTCCCACAGTGTGGCATTTTGTGATTCAGAAACTTGTTAACTGGAATGAGTTAAGGCCTTATTATCAGATAATTTGCATGTCTTTGAATCATAGTTAGTACAGCAACATCACAGTATTAAACTGCTGCTTATATAGGCATTGGTAATGCCCCCAACATCAGTCTCCTACATACACAAGTACACAGTCAAACACAAACACACACACACACATACACCACAGTCCCTGTGCCTGTCCCTGACTTGTGTGTCCTCCTGAGTATCCCCTCATCCTTGTAATCCCCATAACAGTTGAACTGCCATTATCATACAATTGTACTTTCCATGGTATCTAGCACTTTCCCCCATCCCAGATTCCTGTACTGATGTTAGTGCCATTATGATACTTAACTGTAGAGTAATCCTTAGTGCCTGCTGTTTCACCCTATAGCCCAGTCTCTGTACTGATGTCAGTGTTATTATAACACTTAGTTGTAGAGTGATCCCTGGAGTCTAGTGATTACCAAACTTCTACTTCTATACTGATGCTGTGTCATAATAGCACTGAAATGTAGAGTAGTCCCTGGTGTCTAGTTGCTACCCCCTGATCCCTGGGCAAACATGGCCTTTTGGCCATGTTCACTACCACAATGTGGTGAGGCTGGCCATGCTGATCTACACAGTCAAACAACTTCTTTAATAACTGGATGTGTAGATATCTTCTTGGATGTGGTCCCAGGGGAAAGAGCTCATGTCTAACAGCATATGCTTCTCCCCAGGAGTGCCCCATTAGCATTACACACAGCCACAAAACAAGACCTACACAGTGCTCCAAGTCTTTATGTTAGAGGACCATGCATCACCTTATGCTGCGATGGTGGTGCTGTGGTAGCGTTGTCGCCTCACAGTTAGACGTTGCCCATTCGATTCTCAGTTAGAGTGTCTTCTGTGTGATGACATGCGTGAATGGGCGTTCCTTCGTTGAAGGTTGTGCGTTAGGCCCAGCAAGCCAGCATGTAAAAATCTACTGCCAATCATTAGCGGACTGGAGTTCCACTGTGGTGACCCCTAACCGGGAAAAGTCGAAAGACACAAACAAACCATGCATCACCTTGTTAGGGCTATTGCTGAATATCAAAAGGTCATTATGATGTGTACACAAAGATGTACATGGAAAAGTACCTCCACGATTCCATCCCAAAAACCTATATATAAAGACAACTCACATTTAAAGCTTGTAACTAATTGTCTATTTACTTATTTATTAACTGTTAACAAGGCATTAATTACTAAGTGGTGACAAGTTCCTAGTATCCACCTCGAAATGGATAGACTTTTTTGCTACAAATTTCCAACTGTGTCAATAATTACTTAGCTTATTACCAAGAGAAGTAAGCAGCTCTGAGTTCCTCAGTCAGGGAATTTGGGATAGTAGCAGTTTGCTGCCTTGGGCCAGGACAGACGGTTGTAGTCAACTGTAGTACAAGGGAGTTGTCAGCAGGAAAATCCTAATCAAATTTCAAAAATCTACAAAGAATATGAGCATAAATGATCAGGGGCAATGTAAAAAGGCCTTATTTTTCAAAAATATAATAATTAACAAACTTGTAAATACTTTCATTCTGTACTGCATTTCCTAAAGTAGTTTGTATTTTTTTAAATAAAATAGAGCCTTTCTACATGGCTCTAGTCATTTATTAGTTTTCCTCTGAGTCTAATAATAATAAACACTAATACTCCAGCTTTTTGTAATATACAAGCATAAATGACTAGGATTATTTAGTATTTCCTATGACTGAAACTTTGGTGTTTACTGTATATATTTATTTGTTTATTTATTTATTTTATTATATTTGTTTACTAGGAAAGTCCATTGGGCCTAAAAGAGCCCATTTTCAGTGGAGGCCTGGGGAGAAACGCTCCAACAAGAACATAGATACAGAAAAAAATGAATTGGTACAAAAGTAGAAACAGTGTTAAACATAGTGATTGCAGTAATATATATAGAATATATACATAAAAGCAGGAATCTAGTTGGTTTGATTACAGTAATATATACAGAAAATACACATTAAAGCAGGAATTTAGTTGGTTGTCAGATGAATTCAATCAGAGAGGTATAAACAGAGATATGTTAATCAGTATTATTTTATTACTATTTACTTATATAGTATTTTCATATTATTTTATTATTTATTATTAAATACATTTAAACTTCTCTTGTGGCTGGTCCTTTTCAAAAAATATTTAGGTTTTGAGAGTATTTGAACATATTTATTTGGTGATAACTCTGACCACTCCTGAAAGCCTGGTGGTTTGTTCAACATTACCATTTGTATTAGTATTAACTTCACTCAGTATAATTGGATACCCTTTTTAAGAGCCTTATAGTAAATGAATGATGGCAGTGAATCTGCCTTATAGTCTGGGCAAAGTTGGTAGAGCAGGTAATCTGTGCCAGCCTTTCCCAGGTGTGTGTGTGTGCGTGTGCGTGTGCGTGTGTGTGTGTGTGTGTGTGTGTGTGTGTGTGTGTGTGTGTGTGTGTGTGTGTGTGTGTGTGTGTGTGTGTGTGTGTGTGTGTGTGTGTGTGTGTGTGTGCGTGTGTGTGCGTGTGTGTGTGTGTGTGTGTGTGTGAGTGTGAAAATTAAGTCTCAAATAGTGTGTGCTGGTTTCACAGAGAGAGTGGTGGAGGACTTGGCTTGGGCACTTGGCTGAGAACTTAACTCTAAAGCTGTGCCAGTGGGGAGTCTTACTGGGGACCTGGCAGGAGACGGATAGAGAAATCCCAACCCTGGGCTGACTGTGCCTCCTGTGTGCTCTTAAGGGTATTTGTGCTTGATGCAGAGAGGTCTGCCTCTGGAAATACTGAGTGTATCCATTGCATTCCAATTGTACTTCCCTCTCCAGTGTCAGTTGTGAGGATTCAGGCTCCTTGATTACTGGCCCAGAGTGGGGATGTCACATATTGTTGAGCAGTGGTGTGGATACTGAACTTCTGCAGCCTGTAAGCAGTTATCACTAAAGGTGTGAGCCCTCAAGCAACCACAAGGTGAACATTCAGAGTTTCATATCACAACAGTCTTATTCATTTATTTTTTGTTAGCTTAATTTAGTCAGGGAGAGCAGGCAAAAATGTCAGCAGAGGATTATGGCAAGCTGACAAAGAACTAGTTGACTAAAGCGTGTGAAGCCAAAGGACTGGTGTATGTCAACCTGACTAAAGATGAAATTATTTCAGCCTTAGTTACAACTCAGACCAGCATCTAGGAGGATAGCCAGTCTGGTGATGGGAATTTGTAGTACTCAGAAACAGGACAGGTCAACTTTTCCTGACAGAGCATAAAAATCCATCTGAAGTTAAAGAAACTTGAACTGGAAGCCAAACATTTGGAACCTTAATCAGCAGAGAGACTGTGGCATTTGGAGGCAGAAGAAAATGAAGAACTGTGGTGTTTGAAGGCTGAAGAAAAAGAGAGACTGCAGTGTTTGGAGGCCAAAGAAAAGGAGAAGCAGCTTCAACATGAGATGGAGATGTTGAGTCTTTGACAGGGTCATGGTAGAAATGGGGAGGGGAATAACTGAACCCCAGAAGCAACAAAGGTCAGTACATTTCTTCCACAATTTACAGATGGTAATAATTTTGATAGTTTTATTCAAATATTTAAATGGGCATTTAAACAGTATAATGTTGACCAAGGGCTCTAGGTATGGTTCCTGACCCCCTTACTCCATTGTAAAGCTGTAACTGCTGTTTCTAAATTGTCTGATATTGATTGTTTAAATTATGAAAAAGTCAAATGTTGTTTCCTTGAATGCTGTGGTGAAAACTTGAACTTTACAGAAAAAAAGTTTTGTGATCATAAACGCAAGGCAGATGAAATTGTGTGTGATTACATTGCTGAGTTAAGCACTTATTTTCATAGATGAGTGAGTGGGTGTCAGGTCACCTCTTCTGAAAGGCTGGCAGACCTTTTGGTGGGGGAACAAGCCCTTAGCACTTTGCCTGAGGATATGAGAATCTGGTTGGCAGGCCAAGAGTGCAACTCTGTAGAAGCCAGACATGAAGCCAGAGCTGGTGGTGTGGCTATTTCAGGAAGGCATTGACCCTGTAGTAGTGATCCTGAAGGTGAGCCACAGCTGCTTGTAGGTACTGATGTTCCCTTAGACAGAGTGACTGCAAGGGCAGAGGTGACTGGCAGTAAGCAGGCTGATGTGAGGCACTGCTGTCAGAGGATACCAGACTTCCTGTGGAAGGGTAGCTGGGAAGAGTCACAAAAGTAGAGCTGAGACAGGCTCACCTCTCAGACCCTACACTAAGATGAATGAAAGAGGTAGCTAAGGAAGCACCTGATTTTCAAGGAAAAGGAGAGTCTATATACTGGACAAAGGGTTACTGTATAGAGAGTGGACCCATGAGGGAGGGCTAGAGGGTGAGGCAATACAGCAGTCGATAGAGCCTAGAGCCTACCATCTGGCAATTCTAGCCATAGCCCATGACATTTCTTTTGCAGGTCATATGGGCATAAAGCATGCCAAGAGATGTATTATGCAGAATTTCTATTAGCCTGGGATTGTAAGGGATGTAACAGGGCACTGCATGACCTGTGAGCAGTGGCAAAAGGTAGGAAAGGCAGGAGACAAGGTCAAAGCTCCTTTGATGCCTTTGCCTGTGACTGAGGAGCTGTTTCAGAGTGTAGCTATGGATATCGTGGGGCCCCTGACTACCTCAAGCTCCACAAGGAGGATTTTTATCCTGATGGAAGTAGATTATGCTACTAGATACCCTAATCCAATGGCACTCTCCTCCATTAAGGCAGAAAAGATGGCAAATACTTTGCTAGAGATTTTCAACAGGGTAGGTTTCCTTAGAGAAATACTGACTGACCAAGGTGCCAATTTTGTATCAGACCTGCTGGCTTTCCTGTGCACTGAAGCATCTAAGGACCACCCCTTCCATCCCCAGACTAATGGTCTTGTGGATAGGTTAAACTCTAAACTATGCTACGGGCATTTGCAGACCAGTTTAAGAGACAGTGGGAAAATATTGTCCCCATCTGTTGTTTGTTTACACACAAGTACCCCAGGAATTCACAGGTTTTTCACCTTTTGAGTTGTTGTATGGGCATAAAGTGAGAGGACCTTTAGATTTGATTTGTGAGGATTGGGAGGGTGAGTGTGAATCCCACAAGGACTCTGCTGTGGTATATGTCCTAATCCTCAAGGTAAGGCTTAGGGAGCTCATTGGCTTGGCCCAGGAGAACCTGGCAGGAGCCCAACAACAGAAAAAGGTCTGGTATTATTGGAATGTTCAAGACAGAGAGTATGCTCTGGGGCAACAGGTGATGGTTCTCATTCCTGTCAGACACGATAAGCTGCAGGCAGCTTGGGAGGGATCCTTCAAAGTAGTAAGGAAGGTCAGTGATGTTAACTGCATGGTAGAACTGCTAGGCAGGAGGCAGGGGCCCAAACTGTACCATGTTAACATGATGAAACCTTACTACGATAGGGAGGCCTTGGTGTTAAGTATTTGCAGTAGGAGGCAATAAGAGTCTGAGATGGATGTATGGTTATAGGAAGCCAGCCAGCAAAATCCCAAGTTACTATATTGGAGCGTAGGGTTGCAGGCATATGATATGATGGTGCAGCACTGTATTGGATTAGCAATGCCAATGAAGATGGGTTCTCAAGACAGGGTACGAGGTAATGTATTCCCAGATAGGCTCATTCCTCTCAAGCAATATTTCTCAAGGAGCACTTGAAAAACCTAGCTTGAGTCTTCAAAGGAAGCAGAGATGTGATGATAGGAGGTACTGCCAGCCATGCCAGGAGGAGTAGGGCAGTGGATGTGTAACACATGCTAGCACAGCTAGCTGGAATTTTGTAAAGAATCATATGTCATTTGTAATAACACAAACACCCTAGAGGATATCTTCTCTTGGCTGTCTAGTACCTACCCCAAAGAAACCATTGCTCTAGGAGACTTCAACATCGACTGGAATATTTGTTCCACAGAATCTCTGACCATCCATGTAAATGTATACAGATTTACTCAGATCATATCCTTCCCTACTAGGATCAGTAAACCTAACAACAAAGATAGTATCCTAGATTGGATACTCATTAATAGCCATCCCCACATGTATAGGGCCGGTACCCGACCTGAAGACATACGTCACCATTTTCTTACCTATATAATCAGGCATAAGACTGACATCCCCCACTAACCTACTTACAAAACAATTAGAAACAACAAAAACTTTAACCCCGCTAATTTCCAACATGAACTCAAGGCATGAAGTTGGGCAGTCCTGAAACATCTCCCACTTGAAGAAGCTGTATTATATTTCAACACCAAATTCCTAGCCATCCTTGATACCCATGCACCTGCACGTTCTATAAGAACTAAAGCAAAAGTTGCACCATGGCTTTCAAAAGAAAACAGACAAATGATCTTACTTAGAAACAAAGCTTGGACCACTTGGCGTACCAAAAAAATCTCCCTTAGATCAATTTAGATTTAGACAATTAAGGAACAGCACTAAAAAATCTACCACTCTAGATAAAAAAAAACTTTTACTGCCATTCACAATCGAAGCATCAAAACAATCCACAATAGTTTTGGGCAAGCATAAATAAACGTATTCTCCCAGGGCAATGCACATCTCCTACCCCTCGGCTACTATCCAAAAACCATCGGAAGACATTGCCAATTCCTTTCTGTTACTTAAGAAGTTAACTTGAGGGTTTCAGCCATTACACACAGAGCTATCTGAAGAGGAGCACCTGATCTGTGATATATAGCAATAAGAATCCTGTTTTTTGCTTGTTTTTAGTAGTTATTACTTATTCTAGATATTTATAGCAATTTTATTGTATACTGCACACTTGTACTGTATTTCATAGCTATTGGCTCACTGCTGGTTTTCTGCTGTGATAAAAATTTCTGTAGTGTTTTCTGCCTAAAATAGCTTTCGACCCTCCCTCCCTATTGGCATCTTGTCTTTATACCTGTTGGCCTTGCAGTTGTCTGCCCCTACTCTAAATTTGATCTTGAACACTTCTCCCAGTCTAGTGTCATTAGTTCATTCTACCTAATACAGAGAGAACATCTGAGAAGGCCAACCCACTTAGTTTCTTTCCTTCTGTTCCTCCTTTCTCCCTTTCTTAAAAAAAAAAAAAAAATTGCCTGAATCTCCTTGTGTTCTGACTGTGCTTCTCAAACATTTTGGAAATATAAAGTATATTTTAGTGCATTTATTAAAACTGTATTTGCCTTAATATTGCTACAACTCAAGTGCTCTAGGTTGCACTGCATCTGAATTATTTTAGTGTTGTTTTAGCTGCTTTTCAGTATATATAGACTTTTCTGTATATGTGGACTGGCTACTTATTCTACTGTATTAATGCCTCTTAAATTGCTTTTCAGTTGTGCACTTGCCTTGCTTCATTAAAAAAAGTTTTAAATAGCAAATTCTGTAGAGTTTTAATTGCATTTACTGTTTATGGCTACGCACTCATGTGCGCTAGCCTTTTCTATGTTTATTTACTGTATTATTGCATTGTTTAGCCTGTTTTAACCAAAAAAATACTATCTTGTTTACTAGTTTCCCTCATTCCTAGCTAGTATAGTCCAGATCCCAAGCTTTGCTGGTTTCAGGACTTTATTTTCTGTCTTCAGAACTATCCAGACCTTGCTGTGGTAGAAGGACGTCCTACTGCTTACCAGTGGGAGTGGTGAGCATTGTACTGCCTGTCTAACTCTAGAGGAGTGGTTTTCAGCTCTGAAATTATAATTTTATTAGCCATTTTGGGCTGATTACTATCCCTTTCAACTTTCTGGCTTAAAAACTCATGTGCTTGCGCATTTTCACATCGTGCAGCACTGTGGGGCTACGGTTAAACTATTCCAGTTGTTGCCAGAAAGTCTGCTCTTCAAATTTTCCCTTAGAACTAGCTGGTTTCTCAGTAGTAGCACTAAAATCTGAACCCCTGTGACTAGTACTTGCTCTAGAACCTGCTGGAAAGCATTAGGAAGCCTTAAACTGATACAAACACTCAACTCTCCTTGTTAATAAGGAGAAATTAATCGTAGGCACTAAACAGCCTATAATTGCAAAGTACCTTGCAAAAGTAAGGGAAAACAGCTCTTGTACTTTACAAAAAAAGCACCTAAACAGTCATGTCCAAGAGTCAGCCTCTGGTGATTTCTCCTGTCTGCCTGGTGAATCTGGGCATACTGGGGCACTGCAGCAACTGCCTCATGTACACAGACAACCCTCTCCTCCTACCACCCAACACTACAACCTACAAGAGATGCACTTACATAGCCAAACTGGAAGCAAAGCTCTCTCCAGCCAAGATTGTGCTAGACAGTCAAGAGGAGAAGGTTAACACCTGTGCTACACCTGAAGCAACACATAGCCCTTCAAAACCCACAACATCAACACCCACACATAGCAACATTAAACCCACATATGCGGAGGCCCTGAACATTAACCTGCCCAAGCAACAAGGACCTCCGAAGCTGAAACGCAAACAAACACCAGTCACTACCAAAGCAACACATATCTCACAACACCAGTGTGCCACCCAACAACAGCCCCTAAGGCAAGACAACAAACCCAACACTTTAGTCATAGGTGACTCTATAGTCAGGCACACTGATGTCAAACTCACTAGGCTGAACAAGGAGAAAATTAATGTAAGCTGCCTGTCGGGTGCCAGGATCTGCCACATAATGCATGCACTGAAGTCACTCTACAACAAATGCAAATATGACTCTGTCATTGTCCATGTTGGAGTGAATGATTTGAGATGTACCTCCCTGGACTACATGGAAGAGCTCTCGAATTATGTGGCGCAGGCAGGTATGATCCTAGCCCTGAGTAGCATCTTGTCTTCGCCCAGAATGATACCACAGTATAAGGACAACATGATTGACTTCAACTATTGGCTAAGCTTCTGGTGTCATTAAAAGGGGATCAAGTATCTGTCTGCCTGGGACGGCATGATTGACAAACCATGATGCTTTGCCAGAGATGGTCTGCACCTGTTGTCCCTGGGATTCAGGATACTGGCTAAAGCTCTTGCCACCCCTATAGTGCCTTTTTTAGGCAAGGATCAAAGGACAAAACCACCACCATAACAGATACAAGCATGCAAAATCTGAAGGTAATGCTACTCAATGCTAGAAGTCTAAACCTCAAAATGTACTCTCTCGAGGCACTCCTAAAAATGGTGAACATCGATATCTGCCATTAAATGGGAAAACTACTCGGGTACCAACACCTTTTCCCAACGGTTCTTAGAATTCATAAATTCCAATGCCCTGGATCAACTATTCCATTGTCCCACCAGGGACTCCAATATCTTAGACCTGGTCATTACCAACACGGGAGATAGATGCTATACACCAGTGGTCACACCCTCATTGGACAGGTCTGACCATAAGCTAATCACGCTTGACATCCACATCCCACCCCCACCCCCCAGTAGGGAAACCTCCGTAAAAACTTCTCCAAAGCCAATTTCATGCTACTCAAGTCAGAAGTGACAAACTTCATGACACCCATGCAGATGGGAGCTAAATGTTTGACTGCTGAATTCTTCACTAAGGCACTGTACGAGCACATCCACTCATGCGTGAATCATGCCATCCCAAATAGAACCAAGATGCTCTTCTCCAAAAAAAAAAAAAAAAAAAAGCCAATCTGTTAGTCCCCTGCCATAAACAAACTATACAAAAGAAGGAAGAAACTGTTGCAGAAAAGAGAAAAATCCCAGGATGCAAAAAACTCCCTTACTAGCCTCAGTAAGAAGCTGAGATCCCTCATAAAATCCTCCAAAGCTAGTTACAAAAATAAAATTGCCAAAGATTCCAAAGATAACCACAAGGCATTCTATAGTTATGTCAAGTATCTAAATGGCAATGCTCAGATCTGCTCTGAGCTACAACAGAATGGCATTAAATATACTGATCCCTAGGATATTGCCAATATCCTATCAGATCGATTTAGTGCTAACTTCACCCCTCCTCTCACCCCCTAAAGGGCCCATCACAATACCAAAAGATTGCCAAATTCCAGTAATCACGGCCACACAGGTAGAAACCACACTCTCCAAAGCAAAGAATACAGAATCCATGGGACCAGATGACATGAACTACAAAATGAACTGGCACCTCACCTACGTGTCATGTTTAATCATAGCCTTACCTCAGGCTTCATGCCCACTGAGTTGAGCACAGCTACAGCTATACCACTCCACAAGGAGGGATCCACCTTGGATCCCAGGAACTACCATCACATCAGTCTGATGAGCCTGATCTGCAAGGGCATGGAACGCATTATCATGGAACTTATAAACAAAGACATTGGCACCTTTCAAACACTGGACCCCATCCAGTTTGGGTTTGTGAAGGGCCGATCTTGTTTCCTGAACCTGATTGACTTCTTTGAATCAGCCTCCAGAGCTCTGGGAGAGGGTAAGGCAGTCCACACAGCCTATCTGGACCTCGCCAAGGCCTTCAACACCATCCCCCACTCTGGAATCATAGATAAACTTACTAAACTGGGCATAAATCCCTAAGTCACTCGATAGATTGCCAACAGGCTTACTAACAGAACCAAGACTGTAAAAGTAGCCGACTCCAAATCCAGCTCCAGACAAGTAACAAGTGGAGTACCTCAGGGATCAGTCCTGGGACCACTTTTGTTTGTCATCTACTTCTCTGAAGTAGAGGCCCACACTGAGGGGACTCTGGCTAACAAAGTTCACAGATAACTACAAACTAGGAGCCATTATTGAATCCCCAAATTATGTGGATATTCTACAAAAAGGGCTTACGGAAACAGATGCTTGGTGCCAGAGCCATGGGCTCAAGCGTAATGCCAAGAAATGTATAGTTATCCCCTTTGGGAAAAAACATGTACCCATGAATTACCACATAGGTGGCAGTACACTAAACACCGAAAGTGTGATGAGAGACTTAGGGACACAGGTGGACAGTGTTCTCACCTTCGATAATCACATCGCCACAATAGTCAGGAAATCCTTCTATGTGGCACACCTCATCACTAAGGGCTCTTCAACCAGAAAAAAGGAGGGCATTGTCCCACTGTACTCATCCCTCATTAAACCCATTATAGAGTACAATGCTCCATTTAGTATGTACCTCACAAGACATCTGCAACAGCTGGAAAGACCACAGAAATACCTCACTAAAAGAATCACAGGCCTAAAGCAGATACCCTATGCTGACCATCTAAAAAAAACTCCAGCTATACTCTGTGGCATATCATCTACTAAGAGGTGATCTCTGTTTAAAATACAAGGCCATATCAAACCCTGAGCTGTTGGACATGCTCCACTTAAAGAAATCCCAATCCCTCAGAGCCACACGCTCCAGGGATCTAAACCTTGTCATCACAATGAACAAAACATGCTGGAGGGATATGTTCCTGACACAGAGACTCCCCATACTCTGGAATAGACTGCCCATACATGTCAAGCAGAGTACCTCCTTGGCCCTCTTCAATAGGAACCTTGACGATTGGATGGGAGATAGGAAATTCACCCCGGGAATCACATCAGTTGCCCTGCTAGACAGCGGTCCAAGGAAGTAAATATTGTGGGAAGAAATATCCAGGGAATTGTTATGGTTAGGCTTGTATAGGCCCTAGGGGCAATAGCCTAGTCCCAACCTATGAACCTTTAATAGTTTCTTCACAGAAACCATCCAGTCACTAGCTAACTAACTCTCTCCCAGTTGCCCAAGCCCTAATGCTGCCGCACCTAGCTCTCAACTCCCCTTTAACTTTCAACCAGTTTCCACATCACTTATCCATACCCTAATCAAGAAACTAAAACCTACCAACCATGCAGCAGATCTCCTCCTAGCTGAGTATCTACAAAAAGCTGCGGATGCCATAGCATACCCGATATCTATCCTGATCAATAGAACTATATCAGAAGCCATTATCCCCTCCATCTGGAAGACATCCCATGTTATTCCACTCCACAAAGGAGGCAGTTCCACTGAACTGTCAAATTACAGACCTATAGCTATTTTGTCAGCCCTGGCTAAAATTATGTAGAAGTACATCCATAAACAACTCTTGAGCCATCTCATTCAGCACAATCTCCTGGCTAACTCACAGCATGGTTTCAGACTGTTTCACAGTACAACCATGGCCCTCCTCACCTTCTCTGATGTTATCAATCAAAACTGAAACAACAATAAGCTTTCTTCTGCCCTCTTTCTTTATCTCTCCAAAGCCTTCGCCATGGTCAACCACAAACTACTCATACACACATTTAAAACCATTCCCCTATATGTCCAGGCTATCCAGTGGTTCAAATCTTATCTGAGTGGTAGACAACAAGCTGTACTATGGTAGAACAAACTATCTTCCCTCTTACCTATCACCATGGGGGTCCTTCAAGGTTCATTAGGACCCGTATTATTTTCTGTCTTTATTAGTGACCTGTACACAGTCATCCCAATAGCCACCTGCAGTCGATATGCGGATGACTCCACTTTGATTTGCTCTGTCACCTCCCCTGTAAGTATGCAGACTCTATCCCAAAATGTTTTTAATACTGTCAAAAATTGGCTCTGTAATCGATGTCTCCTATTAAATCCTAACAAAATGAAACTACTGCTTTTCTCCCCATTCATAAAGCCTCTGCTCCAACCTTTACTATAAAATCTAACAATGGCACTGTCATTGTCCCAGATCCCTGTACCAAACTCTTAGCTGTAACAGTTGATAATAACCTCAAGTTTGATATGCATATTAATCAAACTATTAAAAAAGTCAATAAAAAACTTGGCTCACTATATAAGATTAAACCTTTCCTCACTCCACTAGCTAGAACAGTAATTGCCTGTACAGATCTACTTTCCACCCTCCTTTATGTATCCCTTCTCTTCACAAACTTGAGTAAGTCTGACCTTAATAAACTCTCTAGCTGCTTTAATCATATTGCTAGATTTGCCACTGGAGCAGCCTACAGAACACACCACTGTTTGAACCTAAAGAATCTAGGGTGGCTAGAACTGCCTATCCAATTTCAGTACAATCAGCTAATAGTAGCACATAAAATTCTCTACCAACCTGAAAACACACCCGTACTTACAAAAATGATCACTCCTTACAGCAACCTCAAGACACTTTGCTCATCCAACAAATTACTAGTCCAACCCTCAAAAGCAACAACTCATCTGGCGACTCTCTATATGCCAACTCTGTTGGCAAAATATGGAACTCACTTCCTGCTGAGCTTACTTCAGAACCCGTTCTAACCCAATTAAAAAAAAAATCTAAAACAGTACTTTAAAAGGCAATGGTTGTGTCCTTGCTCTAATCCTGACTAACTCTGTCAATATAAACATGTGCTAAAGAGGTCTTTTTGTCATCCCTACATTGCTTCCTTATTGTTACTCTATAACAAATCAGATTAATATATGACAGAATGAAAAACTTTTATCCTACGTACTGTATCTGTAACAGTGCTTTAATTTGTTTAATGTAACAGTTTTTCTGTATGTATGTATGGAGCTTTTCTCCCTGGCCCTCTGCTGAAATAGACATGTATCCAGTCGGAGTATCCCAGTAAACAAATGTAAAGTAAATAAATAAATAAATATCAAACTGATTTGTACAGATGCTTGTGCTGAAACTGTATTTGTGAGGTCTGCTTGTGTTAAAATGTATCAACAGTTCACCTGCTGGAAGGAAAAGAAATGTACATGTATTATTGTAACTGAATTAAATGTATATGTTTTCACAGAGGACTGGAAGAGATGAGGTTAATCTCAAACTTTAAAGTATATCTGAAATTAAATTACTTTATGGGTTAAGCCATAAAGATGTTCCCCAAAGAATAGATTGTAGCTTATGTAGTAAAAGTGGAATGGTTTTATGACTTCCAGCAGCTGCACCACATCTGAGCAATACTCTGTCTGTGTGTATGGTAACACTTAGGTGCTAAAATCCTGTCAGCTTTTAGTGATGGGGCATAGTGTGGGAAACAGAGTGAGATGACTAGATGTGTGTGATGTCATTCTGTAAGACACAAATAATATTTAGATATTAGTAGGAGTTTGCTTTTAGTATTCACCATTCTGTCTTTGATCTGACAACAAGGACCACTCACCCACATTATCTTTCCTTGTGCTATTCATTCATTCCATTTCTGCAAGTGATGATGGCTGTGAGCCTCACCACCCTCCTTTCTGTGGGGTGTATATGTGGATGTTTGATGCACAGAATGACACAACCATCCATTACCAAACATAGCTACTATATAACACTGCATGCATCATTTTGCACTGTGTGACATCACGCCACCACCACTGCGTACATGTCAAGGAATGGAGAGGCAGAATTAATGTTCTCAGGTGTATTGGCAGTTTTCTGCTTTATTTCTATAGTGCTTTTAGTGGCTTAGATGTTGCTACTGTGAATGACAAGCTCTATATGGGTTGTTGTATGGATATTGCATGATGTCTGTAATCATCACTTTCCCCACTACTGGATAATGTGTTCTTGGTTCAATGTGTCTCAGTGCCATGGTTGTGGAAGAACTAAACAATGCTGGCTGGCCTGTTGGCTTCTGAGGGATCACATAATGGAGCATTCTACAAATTGCATTCAGGCTCTTGCAGGGGCATGTTGTAGTTGCCCAACAGGCATGTCTTAGCAGTTGAAACAAGATTTAAGCAGACCAAATACGCATTCCACTACATTCCTTGTTTTGGCAAGGGAGGTATTGCACTATTTTTCCTTGCTTTGTGAGTTCCAAAATGATGTCATCAGTCAGGGCTCTAAGGGTATCCTGTATCACCTGCAGCACAGTAGTGTCACAAGGAGGAGAGATGCAGAGTTTGTCTACATATCATTTGTGGCTGCACCAATGTGTCGTAACTTACCTACTAGGTGGACCTGTGGGATGGCACCATGCAGGAAGCAGTGATGCAGATAATGTGTATGCCATACTTGAGAACTACAGGCACTGCCACAATGCTGTGCAGACACATGGATTAGCCTCTGAGTGTTACACACTAGCTCACAGATGGCACAATAGTAGCTCTTCCTGTTGAAGCAATGCTTGAACCATGTGATCATGGAGTAATGTATTTAGGGTTAGTATACTATATAGGGGTAGGGGGTACAGGGGGCTTAACCCCCCTGCAAAAGACACTGCTTTGTGTGATACACACTTACATATATATATATATATATATATATATATATATATATATATGTGTGTGTGTGTGTGTGTGTGTATATATATATATATATATATATATATATATATATATATATATATTATATATATATATATATATATATATATATATATAAAATGCAGTTATGAAATAATTATTTATTAATTGATGTATTTGGTTGCTTTCCAGTAATGTCACATCAGCTGTTTTATTTAAGATGTTAACTTACTTTACATTAAATTATGTGAAGAATTCTAGGTTGCTGACATGGACCACAGGATCATAGGATCATAGGAGGTTACTGGGGCTATCAACCTGGAGGTCATTTAAAGCATAGCCATTTCATCCCAACATAATACCATAGATACTCTAGTCAACACCAGGATTGTGTTTAGTAATGACAGCCCAAGTCCAGGATGGCTGTGGGCACTATCCCCGGTAAGAATTTATGGTGCCCCATCTCATCCACTCATCCAGGTTCCTTTTGAACAGTGTCATAGAGGTGCTCTGCTTCACATAAATTGGCAGCCTATTCCAAAGACATGGCAGTCACTGGGAGACAACGCACTAACAAGTTAATAAATTTGATTTTTATTTTTTCCTTATTAGTGTGCCAAGTTGGTGTGTTATTTTCTGTGTGTGTTTTTGTTTTATATTAGCACCTGTGATACTATAGGGCCATTTTTGGTGATATATAATATAATAAATATGAGTATATTACTACAAATGTTACACAGAAACTGCAAACTCATATTGTATCTAAACAAATAATCAGATTTACCTTTTGATGAAGAATATATTTCATCAAAGAAATAAACTGACCGAAAAATGAAAACAGGTTCCTTTTTTTAGCAGTTAAACTAAAAATAAATAAATAAATAAAAACTAAAACAACTAAGTTGTGGGTACAGTTTTTAAATAGTGGCATTGATAAGGAAAGGTTGTGTTTAATTTCCTAATGTGTTTGGTTGTGGGTAGGGCTAAGGTTAGCATTAGAGTTAGCATACATGAGTAAGGGATGGTGTTAGCAAAGACTAGAATGAATGTATATAGGTTCCTTTGTGACAAATGATCAAATTGTCTTTTGGAATATCATAACTCGGTTACTGGGCATGGAACCATCCAGTTCCAATTGTCAGGAAATTATCAGCGAGAAAACCAGATATTGTATAAGACAGAAAAAGGACAAAGGTAACAGTAATTTCTGTAGCAGCTACATCAAGCAACTATTGTGTCGTGCATACTGAGAGCTCTAAGGTTATAAAATACCAGGATATGCAAGGAGAAGTTACAGCAATGTGAAATAAATGTGCTCAAATTGTTCTGTACTTCTCAATTGCTCTGCAACTGGCAGTGCACTCCCAACTTCAAGGCCCTATAGAGTATCTGCTCCACTCTAACCTTAGATGACTGGTTTCTACAAGTTCATTGGCTCAATTGCAGAGCCAATGAGAGAGAAAGAGAGAGAGAGAGAGAGAGAGAGAGAGAGACCTGCTTGAGTTCCTTCTGGTCAAAAAAGACCAGCAGAAGATACATCTAGATAGTATGCCTATGAAGGTGAGTTTAAAAAGCCATTTAATATGATACCCTATGTCTGTTTTTTAGAGAAAATAATGTTTTCATAAGACAGTCTTCCATTATTTAAACTTGGACATCTTATAAAAAAAGTGTATAAGCCTTAGAGGTAGACATATGCAGTGCTGCTGTTAGGTTCCTGACAATAGCAGATGGGGTTGGCCATGTGGCAGCTGTAAATAGCACTATGGGCAGGTATGGGGGCTCAGCAAAATTCCTACTGATTCAGAAGTTGCAACTTGTGCTGGATAAGATGGCCATTTGCTGCTATTGAAGGAGTTATACAGTTGACAAATTGCTGATGCTGAAAGCAAGCTACTATCTTCAAGCATAAATATGTTATTTTAGACATACTTATCTTCTTTGCTCAAGAATAGGGACAAAGTCAAAAATAATGATAGAGAGGGACAATAACTTAAAAATCAGGGACAATGTTTGACTATTACCATAATTCTCTTAGTTAATAGAACATGTTTTTACAGCAATATCCATTTTTTGAAGAATAAAAAAGTGTAAAACTCTCATGTCTGGCATTATTGGCTGGTTGTAATTCTGATTTACCAGAAAATAAAAAAAAATTATGAAGGATAAGGCAAAAATGGGAGGTAAAAGTCAGAGACTTTTGGCAAAATCAGCGACATTTGATAGTCGTGTTTCTACCATTACCTTTGAAGTAAACAGGACAAGTAGATCATTGATGTACACCACTGAATGGTCATTATTCTACCAAAGGAGATGCAAAAAAAATGGTGGTTGTGAACTTATAAATTAACTAGAAACAGTACCATCATGATAATGTTATACAAGTCTATTGAATGACCAGATACAGAAAAAGAGGCATGGGGGTGTGTTTTCATTCCCATTCAAACATCATTCTCTTTTATGATTTTCTTGGGTCTGTTTACAAGTTTAAGAAAATGTTGGTTTGTAGCCGGGTACATTTTACTGATTGTACTGGTGATGTTGATTACAACGATGGTCATTCGGCTGTTTTTGTACTGTATAGAACTGGGAGTGTGTAACTTGTCATGGTGCTATAACGATATACTTTTGGTGCAGCTATGCAATTCTGCATCCGTTAGTACCACAAGGGTCCTAATTTTACAAATTCTGCCTGAGCTCAGTGAGGCAAATTTATACATTATGTCCCCTCCCACCCGGGGTGACTAGTTATGCATAAACAAATTTTGAGTGTTATGACATTAGACTGCATGTCATGGCTGAAAAGGGTCTGCTGAGTCAGCCTACATAGTTATTAAATGGCAATAAATAAATAAGTAAATAAACCCAGTAAATCTAATGAATTGTCTAGCAGAGTTCTAAGAGTTAGACTGTTTAACAATGAGGACCTCTAGCAAGCGACACCAGATTTAAAGTGTTTCGGTTTCAGTGAGGGAAGGGTAAAGGCTCTGAACATGTTAACATTTACAATATTCGTCATACAAACATGAGCCAGGATACTCTCAAACCCCCAACATGCACACACACACACACACACACACACACACACACACACACACACACACACACACACACACACACACACACACACACACACACACACACACACATACTATGGCTAAACACTGACACCCCATTATGAAAAAACAAACAAAAATAAAATAGCTAGGGTATAGAGTGAATAAGATGCCTTGAGGATATGGTGGTGGTAACCTAGTAATGTACACAGGCAATAAAATAAAAGCATTGATGAACTCTGGGTCAGATCCATCTCGGTATGCAAAAATCCACTTACCATAAGCTGCCTTTTAAGACTTAAGGAAGATGTTTTGTTTCCCCGAGTCTATCCCTGAGCTTCATAATGTACTATCAGACTACCACTAACTACAATAATACAAACTTACTAGGCTGTAACAGATAAGACTCTGTATATAAGAAGTATATTTTAATAGTATAGGTCATAATTCCATTTTCTTTCTGCGAAAAAGCAATAATTTATGTGCTAAGTTAACTACTTAATAGTTACAAGCTGTATGACCCTGTCTGATACATTTTAATGCTAACATGAAAAAGTGTAGTTTCAAACAGAAGGCTGCTGCTGAATGTTTTACAAACACAGCACAGCTCTGCACCCAAGGCATATATTGCATAGTATAGCACCCAAGGGCAGTTAACCTACATAAAGTGGGTAGTGTTAAGTGTAAAATGACTTTAAAATATATTCTGCCTGAAATATTTGATGTGTTTAGTTTTGTAGCGAAGTAGTGAATACTACCATAACTGCGTGCTCCAGAAGCATATACTAAGATGTTGTAATAGAACTTTTTCCTTACTTTTTATGTTAACTGTTTAACAATTACATTTAATTGTCAGCAATACTGTATAAATATATCATTAGATTTAGTTCATAGTTTATGATGTCCCCATCTCATGGGATTATTCCATTCAAGGTGTAGGTTTTCTACTCTGTGGTATCAAAGGTCATTTTGTTATCTCATGACAATCTTAATAACTGATTTATGTGGCATAACAGACCTGTCTCTGGTTGATTAAGGTTTGCTAACTAGCCACCAAATTAACACTCATCTCTGCATGTTGTAGTCTGACCTCTTGACCCCTGTTAATGGCAAACATGAGAATGTCAGAATTAACTGCATGCAGGACTGAGCACTGGGAAATGTCACTACCACCTTAAACCTACTCTGATTAGTGACCTTTGACAGCAACAATGTGTTTCTTGTTCTCAGGATATGTACCATCTATACTTTGATAGTGTGGAAAGTTAGTTTTGATCAGTGTGGTAGCAGCAATTCTGTGTATAATAGTTCCCATATTTTAAAATCTGGGTACACAGTATCTTTAAATTTTGAGTTATCTGAATTGCTCTCTTACCTCCTGTATTCGTGGAACCATTTTGTGAATTACTGATCATGTTCCTGATTTGAAAGTGAAGTTAAAACTCTTTTCTTTACTTACCTCGCCCAAAGCATGGTATTACGCTTATACTGAGGTACTGACATTTAGAAAGGTGAACTAAAGGCTTTTTTGTTTTCCACTTCCCTTAACAAACTGTAGGAAAACCTACTTTTGCTTCTTCAATGAACTGAACCTGTGAACCACAGACCTTGATCCTCAGCATCAGATGGAGTCTATAAAAGCTTCTTGTGAGGGTCACTCATGTTTCAGTAGTTACTGTGTTATGTACAGGACCATGGAGGGGCCACATTCTACACTGGAAGGCAATTGTCATGAGGCATGGAAGCAATCCCAGATGGGACACTAATCCTTCACAGAAAAAATATGCCCCCCCACACACACACACAGTTTCACAGCACAACCATCTATAAGTATTTCATCACAAAATTATTATATACAGAAAGCAAAGCAGAACAAGAATTGTTTGCTAATTTGAGCTAAATGCCTTCAAGAATCAATCCCTCTGAATATTGCTCAAGCCATGCTGTTTAAAAGATATATAATTATCAACTAAGCCTGAGCAAGAAAAACAACACTATAGATAAGCAGGCTGCCAGGCAAGATTGTTTGATTAACATAAATGAAAAAGTAATGTAAGTATGCATTCCAGGTGTTGGACAAATATGATAAAGTGAAAAAAGCAAAGAAAAGGAGGTTAATGGCATTTCTTAGTTTAAGGCATGTGTAAATAAACTGCACTTTGTAGTTGTACTTTTGATTGACCTGTAGTCTAAGCAAAGAGTGACCATTTAAGTATAATAACAGACTAACATGTGTGTCTTGTACTGTACACTCTAGTATAGTTAACTTTAAACAAAACATTTCTTGGAAGAAAATCTTTACTGCACTGAATCATGTTTAAGGATGCGTTAACAGGGTTGCCACATGTCGGGTATTTTCCCTACAATAAGGAGTTCAGGGTCTCTGCCAGGAAATCTGGCTTTGTTGAGTGCATGTCATGAATTTTTAGTCACTGAGTTTGTTTGTTTTAACAGACAGCCTGTGAGGTATAAAGTGTGACCATTACCAGACATTTAGTCTACTCTATCCACTTGTGTTAATGCTTGCCTCTTAAACAAAATGTACAAAGCTGTAAAAAAACTGAGCAAAACTTTTATAGTAACAAAATAATGAGTCTGTCTTCCAGCTGAACTAGCAGACTCCTCTTAAAAAAATAAGTACTTTAACATTATCTCCAGTGCAGTACTTCTCTCAGCTGTATAGAATCTCTCAGAATGCCCAGATTTTTGCCTCATATTTTTGTCTGTTCCTCACAAAATTTGTAGTTTTCTAGCAAATCACTGACATTTGAAGTCACTAAATAATGACAGCCGTTTGAGTTTCAAGCATCATATCCTTCATAAAATACATGCTAGTGCAAATCATATGACTCTACCAACTTTCTAAGTTTATGAGTGATATCTAAAATCTGTCTTTGATTTTGCCCCCCCCCCCATTATTTTTGACATCATACAGAATTATTGTGTGAAGAAGATGAGAGGTATAGTACTGTTTAAATGAATACCACAACTTTAGCTTGATCCTTTACACATGCACAAACATTTAAACAAACATGTAAACACACATGTAAAACACACACACACACACACACACACACACACACACACACACACACACACACACACACACACACACACTCATACACTCACCTCTCAACTGTCCAGATTTTTGCCTCATACAATTTATGGTTTTCTGACAACTCATTGAGGACTGAAGTCACTAAATAATGGCAAACATTTCAGTTTCAGAAGTCATAGCATTCAGAAAATGCATGCTGATTCAAAAACTGCTATTCTAGCAACTTTTTAAGCTTATAAGAGTGACATTTAAAATATGTCCCTATTTTCGGGCCTTTGACCCCCTCATTATTTTTGGCTTTGTCCCGATTTCTTGAGCTAAGAGGTTGAGAGGTATCTCACACACACACACACACACACACACACACACACACACACACACACACACACACACACACACACACACACACACACACACACACACACACAGAAACACGTACACACTCTAGTTTTAACAAAAGCCCTATATGTAATCCTCTGTTGTAGTCTTTGCAACAATTATAAGCAGTTTGAAATGCAATGTTGGATTTTGTGGCATTGCAATTGTGTGACTGTTCATTACAATCTTATCTGTAAGACATACTTTTAGTTTGTACTTTCCCTGGCTTTCTTTTAATCATGTGCATATACATAGGAATTTATTGTCCATCCAAGCTGTGGATGAAATGGGTCTTGTTAAATCAGTCTACTACCCCCAGTTAACAAAAGTAATAAATAAAAAATAAATAAATACTCTAAAACTGTATTCAGAAAAATACATCTTGTGTAATATGTGAAATCATATACATACATTTAATAGTCGTATGCTTTTTACTCCAGTGTGAGAGCTTTAACCTTCTGTATTTGTTTGGTATACTGATTTCAGTAACTATCGTGATATAAAAATAACAGTAATCATAACTTTAACACAATATGTTCATCATGTTAACAGATTTGCTTAACTGTTGTATTAAGCATAGTATTTGCTTTAGAAACTGCCACTAAAATTGTAAGTAACAATGAAATAGCAGTATACATTTAGTAATCTAAATAGTTAGAAAAAAGGTTGCTTTTTCTCCAGTGTTTGCTCCTAGAATTCTGGAACTTAATTGTGGAGTAGTCATTCACAGTTTTTTTTCTATATCTTAATCTAGTTTTACTAGTGAATCACAACTACAGCTGAGAAACGGACTGGTTTGTGTTAATTGCAAAGTGATCAGTGGCTAACGTGTATATACGCATTAAGTGTCAGAAAAAAGTGTCAGTGAAAAAAGAAAAAAAAACAGGTTGCTACCAATTGAATGGAGACTTTATGTTCTGTACTTAGCTTACTTAGCTTAGCATAAAGTGCTGCGGTGGTGGTGCTGCGGTAGTGTTGTCGCCTATCAGCTAGATCGTCTTCTGTGTGGAGACATGCGTGAATGGGCATACCTTCATTGAAGGTTGTGCATCAGGGCTGGCAGACTCGCCACATAAAAAATCTACTGCCATTCATTAGCGGACCGGAGTTCCACTGTGGCAACCCCTAACCGGGAAAAGCCAAAAGACACAAACAAAAAACTTAGCTTAGCATAAAACAAGTAACTCCACTTAGGGAGGCCTCTAATTTAAATAACACTTAAATAATACTTATAAATCATAAATGACACAGTCACTGGATTTGTGATAAATAGAGAAAAAGAGAGAGAAAACATTGCAATGCAATTGATCCTGGGTCAACTAGCAACAACCTAGATGCTAAAGAGTTTACAAAAGGTGACGCAGGTGAGTGGTCAGTTCAGGGGAAGGATATGGTCCTATACACTGCAGTACTAGTACCTGTTGGAGATAGAACTGCATGATGTGCAGCATATGAACCAGGGAGATGCACATGCTCTGCTAAACCATATCTTTATGATTGCATGTTAGTCTTTTGAAACATGAGTAGGAATAACCAGGAAGGCATAGATAGCATGCAGTCACATCCACACATGTGCACTTCTGCCATAGGAGGCAGAGTTTAGAGTCAGAAAAAAAACCTCATAGCTGCCTGCATTATGGCCATGCCTGTGAATGGCTATCAACCACTAATGGGAAACAAATAGTTATGATCATGACAGAGGCTTGGTGGTTGCCAGGCACACGGTAATAAGAAAGGAAAAACAAATTACAGATACCCTGTTGCATTTGTTTTCCTTCTTTTATCTTATTCCTTTATTGATATATTTATTTTTGACTAGTGAAACATGCTGATTCAAAGAGAGCCTTTTCTATACACAGCTGGGTTGAAAAAGCACAGGCAAAAGTAATCAATATTTGATAGCCGTGTGGCACAGATAAAGCATTGGCGGTGATTCATATGACCAGGATTCTTTTATTTATTTTATTTTATACTAGTTGACCGGAGAAGTCAGGTGGGTACAAAGATGGGTACAGAGGTCACAATAAAAAAGCCAGGAAATAATGGGAACAAAAAGAGGGGCAGGACAAAGGGAAAGTGACATTAAAGGAAGATATGTGCCCAATATTTAATTTATCAGGGCAAGAGTTTACTGAAGAAGAAAGAAATACAATGTGTGTCATGGGTCTTTTTAATTCTCCAGACTCGAGCAGTGCCTCCAGGAAGTGTTGTTTATACACACACATATATATATATATGGGTCCTCTTCAAATTACCAAAACGTCAGTTCGCCGACACGCGGAAGAGGAACGCAAAAGGACCGACAACGCAGTTGACCGACATGCTGAAATCCCGACAGCTGGAAGACCGACAAGGGGAACGTGTAAGCGCGACTTGGTAAGTATGCGATAGTGAGGGATTTTGGATTAGGGAGCGGACAGGTAAGTGTGCAATAGTGAGGGATTTAGGGTTAGGGTGTGTGAAAGGTGAGTGTGCGGTAGTGTCGGAGTTAGGGTTTGGGTAATGTAAGTGTGTGTTAGTGACGGGTTTATGTTTTAGGGTGGGTTAAGTAAGTTAGGAATAGGGTGCAGGTAGGGTACGTGTCTGGTACTGTCGGACCTTAGGGTTAGGGGTGGGTTAAGTGAATTAGGGTTAGGGTGCAGGTAGGGTAAGTGTGTGGTAGTGTCGGACCTTAGGGTTAGGGGTGGGTTAAGTGAGTTAGGGTTCAGGTGCAGGTAGGGTAAGTGTGCGGTAGTGTCGGACCTTAGGGTTAGGGGTGGGTTAAGTGAGTTAGGGTTAGGGTGCAGGTAGAGTAAGTGTGCAGTAGTGTCGGACTTTAGGGTTAGGGTTTGGGTTAGGGCTAGTGGATATGTAATGTAGTGTAATGTGTTGTTTACGTTTAGTGTGTCGGTGTAATGGTGTTCGGTGTTTTGCGTTGTCGGTATTGTGTGTTGTCGGTTATTTGGTGTCGGTAGTTTGTGTGTCGGCGTTCTAAAGTAGACCCATATATATATATATATATATA